>NW_028270144.1:129473034-129605534 GCF_037043375.1 Chiloscyllium plagiosum | reverse complement strand
TATCTTGGATCTGTGACCTCTGGTTACAAACTCTTCCATCGGTAAAAATGTCTTTTAATTTTAATTTCTTAATGACATTCCTTCTTAATCCTCTCTGCTCAAAGGAAAACATTTCAGCTTCTCTAGTCTCATCACTTCACCCTCGGGACTGTCTCCTTAAATCTACAATACTGAATGGAGTTGGGTGGGGTTTTCTTTTGATTCTATGTTTTATTGGGATCAGTCTCTTGATGAACTTTTAAAAATATAAAACATTGATGCTAAGTTATTTTGGAGCAGTGTTTTTAAAGCAGCAAGTCTTTGCTTTTTTCTGGCTCTTTGGCTTGTTAAGATGCAAAGATGGCATTCACTAGAGTGATATGCACTTCATGTGGAAAAGCACAGCTGGTCAGGCAGCATCAGAGAAGCAGGAGAGTCGATGTTTCAAGCAAATGCTCTTTATCAGGACCTCCAGCACCTGCAGTCCTCACTTTCTCCTTCCTGATGTGCACTTCCTGTCAGATATGGGAGATTAGGGAGAATTTTAATGTTGCTTATGATTATGTCTCATGAGGTGTGGGAGGAACCCAGGAGATAGTGAGAAAAGAGATCAGTCTGAGACTGGTGCAGTTGGAAAAGGAGCAAGTGAAACAGTCAGGGTAGGCAAGAACAAAGAAGAGAATGAAGTAGGACTGAAAAATTAAACTGCATTTATTTCAATTCAAGATGCCTAACAGGTCTCTGTGAAAGGTTGGGAACATGGGATTGGGATATCATAGCGATTATAGAGATGTTGCTCAGGATTGGATAGGTCTGGCCAGGGTATGGATGCTATAGGAAGGATAGAAATGGGCGGCGAGAGGAGGGGAGTGATGTTTTTGATTAGGGACAACATTATGGCTGTGCTGAGGGAGGATATTCCTGGGAGTACATCCAGGAAGGTTATTTGGCTGGTACTGAGAAATAAGAATGCAATGATCACATTGTTGGCACTATAGACACTCCCAACCACCCAATAGTCAGCAGGAAACCAAGCAGCAAATTTGTAAGAAGATCTCAGTTATTTGTAAGAGAATAGGGTGGTAATGGTAAAGGAGTTTAACTTTCCAAATACAGAGGAACCTCGATTATCCAAATATCAATTATCCGAAGGAGATCCCGAGGTCCCGATAGAAACATTACATCAAAGAGCTGTTTCAACCATGATCATGTCTTTTGTTTACAGGTACAATAATTAAAAATGAACTTGGCTCACTGAAATGCTGCTGAGAACAGTCCTGGACAGTCCAGGCACCATCTCTAAATGGCTGACCTCCCACCTTCCCTCTGTCCCCCCACACTCTCCCTGGAGATCTACATAGGGGTGTACCATGAACCCCCTTTCCCCAGATAATCTCTCCAATATTGTCCTGTACAGGGCAAAGGTGAAACACCTGTCAGAATGTTGTGGTTAAAAGCTGTGTGTGTGCGCACATGTGCTCTCTCTCTCTTTGGAGACTTACCCATAAAAGCAGCAGCAGTCTGACTGTTGGTGTACAGACTGGCTGCCTGCCGGGGGTGGGGGGGGGGGGGGGGGGGGGGGAGGAGACAGAAGGTAAGGGTGGATGGAGTTGAGGGAAGACGGGATTGGAAGCAGGTGGGGTGGGAGCGGACGGGATTGGGGGTGGGGCTCATGCATGATGTACTGCTGCCTCATCTCCTGAATGGAGAGCAGTCTTCACAGAAAACTCCAAGCCCCAGAGGAAATCAATTAAATGAACAATCAATTATCTGAGCTGAAAATGTGTTGCTGGAAAAGCACAGCATGTCAGGCAGCATCCAAGGAGCAGGAGAATCAACATTTCGGGCATGAGCCCAGCATCTGCAGTCCTCACTTTCTCCTCAATCAATTATCTGAACCAAGTATTGCCCGCTCACCTTGTTCAGACAATCGAGTTTCCTCTGTATAGAGTGGGATTGCTATAGTGTTAAGGCTTTAGATGGAGAGGAATTTGTTCAGTGTCTACAAAGAAAATTTGCTGATTCTGTTTGTGGATGTACCTACTAGAGAAAACGTTGTACTCTTGGGAAATAAGGCAGGGCAGGTGACTGAGTTGTCAGTAGTGGAGCACTCTGGAGCCAGTGACCATAATTCTATTAGTTTCAAAATAGTGATGGAAAAGGATAAACCAGATCTCAAGGTTAAAGTATCAAACCGGAGGAAGGCCAATTTTGACAGTATCAGGCAAGAACTTTCAAAAGTTGATTGGGGCAGATACTCGCAGGTAAAAGGGACAGCTGGAAAGTAGAAGCTTTAAATAAAAGCGATAATGAAGGTCCAAGGGCAGTATGTTCCTGTTACAGTGAAGGGCAAGGCTGGATGACTAGAGAAATTGACAATTTGGTAAAGAAAAAGAAGGAAGCATGTGCCAGGTATAGACAGCAGAGACAAGTGAATGCCTATAAGATTATAAAGTCAGCAGAACTATACTTAAGAGGGAATTCAGGAGGGAAAAAATGGGACATGAGATAGCTTTGGAAAATAGTGTTAAGGAGAATCCAAAGGGATTCTACAAATACATTAAAGGACAAAAAAGTAACTCAGGAAAGAATGGGGCCCCTTAAGATGAGCGTGGCTGCCTGTGTGTGGAACCACAGGAGATGGTAAGACACTATATGAGCATTTTGTATCATTGTTTACTGTGGAGAAAGATATGGAAGTTAAAGAACTTGGGGAAAGAAATAGTGACATCTTGAAAAATGCCCATATTACAGAGGTGGTAGTGGTGGAGGTCTTAAAACGCATAAAGGTTTGTGATTTGGTTAGGGCATCTGATTTGTTGACACAAGACAATAGGTTTTAGGATTGTGAATTTTTATTTTTATATGGAAAAATGCATTTTTCCTCAGTCTTAATGATACTGTATTCGATTAAGCTTTTATTTGATGATTAGATGTGTTTTGCCCCAAGGAATGCAAATGTTTTGTCCAATACATATTGGATAGAATTGGAAGGTTGTGCATACTGGTTGTGTAATTATGAAGGACAGATGTGGTATAGGGCACCATTGGAGAATTTATGATGTTCTAGAACTTTGTGGGAAGCAAGGGATGTGATTACCGAATTCCTTGCTGACATATTTCTATCACTGATAGCCACAGGTGAGGTGCCAGAAGGCTGCAGGTGAGCCAACATGGTGCCACTATTTCAGAAAGGTGCTTAGGAAAAGCCAGGGAACTATAGACTGGTAAGCCTGACATCAGTGGTGGGCAAGTTGTTGGAGGGGATCCTGAGGGACAGGATGTACATGTATTTGAACAAAGAACAAAGAAAATTTACAGGCCAGGAACAGGCCCTTCGGCCCTCCAAGCCTGAGCCGATCCAAATCCACTGTCTAAAACTATCGTCCAATTCCTAGGCATCTGTATCCCTCTGCTCCCCACCTACTTATGTATCTGTCCAGATGCACCTTAAATGAATCTACTGTGCATGCCTCTACCATCCCTGCTGGCAACTTGTTCCAGGCACCTACCACCCTCTGTGCAAAGTATTTGCTGCATATATCCCCCTTAAACTTTTCACCTTTCACCTTGAATGAGTGTCCTCTCGTTATTTAATCTCTCACCCTGGGATAAAGCTTATCTCTATCTACCCTATCTACACCGTTCATAGTTAAAAATCACACAACACCAGGTTATAGTCCCACAGGTTTAATTGGAAGCACACTACACCCTTCATGATTTTGAAGACCTCAATCAGCTCCCCCCTCAATCTCCTTTTTTCTAATGAAAACAATCCTAACCTACTCAACCTCTCTTCATAGCTAGCACCTTCCATACCAGGCAACATTCTCGTAAACCTTCTCTGCCCCCTCTTCAAAGCGTCCACATCCTTTTGGTAAAGTGGCGACCAGAACTGTACACAGTATTCCAAATGCGGCTGAACCAACGTTGTGTACAATTTTAACATGACCTGCCAGCTCGTATACTCGATACCCCGTCCGATGAAGGCAAGCATAGCATGTGCCTTCCTGACCACTCTATCCACCTGTGCAGCCACCTTCAGGGTACAATGGAGCTGCGCTCCCAGATCTCTCTGCCCATCAACTTTTCCCAAGGCTCTTCCGTTTACAGTATAGTTCGCTCTAGAATTAGATTTCCCAAAATGCATCACCTCACATTTGTCTGGATTGAAAGCCATCTGCCACTGCTCCACCTAACTCTCCAGTCTATCTATATCCTCCTGTATTCTTTGACAGTTCCCTATGCTTTCTGCTACTCCACCAATCTTCGTGTCATTTGCAAATTTGATCAGACCAACAATACCCTCTTCCAGATCATTTATGTATATCACAAACAACAGTGGCCCCAGCACTGACCCCTGTGGAACACCACTGGGCACCTTTCTCCATTTCGAGAAACTCCCTTCAACTACTACTCTGTCTCCTGTTGCTCAACCAGTTCTTTATCCATCTAGCTAGAACACCCTGCACACCATGTGACTTCACTTTCTCCATTAGTTTACCATGGGGAACCTTATCAAATGCTTTACTAAAGTCCATGTATATGACATCTACAGCCCTTCCTTCATCTATCAACTTGGTCACTTCCTCAAAAAACTCAATTTGGTAAGGCACGATCTACCCCACACAAAACCATGTTGCCTATCACTGATAAGTCCATTCTCTTCCAAATATAAATAGATTTTATCCCTCGGTACCTTCTCCAGCAACTTCTCCAGCACTGACATCAGGCTCACTGGTCTGTAGTTACCCAGAATATCCCTACTACCCTTCTTGTACAGGGGAACTACATAAGCAACCCTCCAGTCATCCGGCACCTCACCTGAATTTAAGGATACCATAAAGATATCTGTCAGGGCTCCAGCTATTTCCTCTCTCGCCTCCCTCAGTAACCTGGGATAGATCCCATCTGGTTCCAGGGATTTGTCCACCTTAATAACCTCTAGCCTAACTAACACATCTTCCCTACTTATGTCAATGTGATCCAGAGTAAACAAACTTCTATCTCTAATCTCAACATTTATAATCTCCCATTCCCCAGTGAACACTGATACAAAGTAATCATTGAGAATCTCACCCATTTTCTCAGGTTCGACACAACCTTCCTTCCTTATCTTTTAGTGGACCAATCCTCTCTCGGGTTACCCTCTTACTTCTTATATAAGAATAAAAGGCCTTGGGATTCTCTTTAGTTCTGCTCACTAAAGTTATTTCATGACTCCTTTAAGCCTGCTTGATTCTTCGTGTAAGATTGGTCCTATTCTCCCAATATTCTTCCATGGCCCGCTCTGTTCTTAGTTGCCTGGACCTTGTGTACGCTTCCCTTTTCCTCCTGGCTAATCGCATGACTTCTCCCCTCATCCACGGTTCACGAATCTTGCCTTTCCTATCCCTTGTTTTCAAAGGGACATGCCTATCCTGCACATTTCAGACCAACAGCTCTTTTGCATTCATCTGCTCTCTACCTTTGGGAAGGCAAGAACTGATTTGGGATAATCAAATGACTTTGTGAGTGGGATACCGTGTCTCACTAACTTAATTGAGTTTTTTTGAAAAAGTAACAAAGAGGACAGATGAAGGCAGAGTGGTGGACATGATCTATAAGGACTTCAGTAAGGCGTTCAACATGGTTCTTCATGGTAGATTGTTCAGCAAAGTTAGATCATATGGAATACAGGGAGACTTAGCCAGATAGTAGACACAGGGTGGTGGTGGAGGGTTGCTTTTCAAACCAGAGGTCTGTGACCAACAGTGCGCCATAAGCTTCGGCGTTGGGTCCACTGATTTTCGTCATTTATATAAAATGATTTGCATGTGAACATAGTAAGTTTGCATTTGACATCAAAGCTAGTGGTGTAGTGGACAGCCAAGGTTACCTCAAAAGTACAAAGGGACCTTGATCAGATGGACTGAGGAGTGGCAGATGAAGTTTAGTTTAGATAAATGTGAAGTGTTTCATTTTGGTAAGACAGATCAGGGCAGGACTTATACACTTAAATGGTATAATACTCCTGGGGAGTGTTGTTGAACAAAGAGTGAAGGTTCATAATTTCTTGGAAGTGGAGTCACAGGTAGATAGGATAGTGAAGGCGGTATGATTGTCTTTATTGGTCAGTGCATTGAGCATAGGAGTTGGGAGGTCATGTTGTGACTATACAGGACTTGGTTAGGCTTTTGAAATACAATGTTCCATTCTGATCCCTTGGTATAGGAAGGAGGTTGTAAAACTTGAAAGGGTTCAGAAAAGATTTACAACAATGCTGTCAGGGTTGAAGGGTTTGAGCTCTAGGAAGAGGCTGAATACGCTGTGGCTATTTTCCCCGGATCTTCGGAGCCTATGGGGTGACCTTATCAGGGTTTATAAAATCATGAAGGGCAAAGACGGTGAATAGCCAAGGTTTTTTCCCCCCAGAGTAGGGTAGTCCAAAACTAGAAGGCATCGGTTTAGAGTGAGAGGGGAAAGATTTAAAAGGGACCTAAGGAACAACTGTTTCATGTAGGTGGCGGATGAGCTGCCAGAGGAAGTAGTAGATGCTGGTACAATAACAATATTTAAAAGGCATCCGGATGGGTATATGAATAGGAACGGCTTGGATGGATATGGGCCAAATGCTGGCAGATGGGACTAGATTAATTTAGGATATCTGGTCAGCATGGATGAGTTGGAACAAATGGTCCGTTTGCATGCTGTACAGCTCTATGACTCTGACCTCAACATCCTTTTCAAATTGTGGTACTAAGAACTGGACACAATATTCCAGAAGAAACCTAACCAATGATTTAAGAAAGTTTAAGATCACTTCCTTTCTTCATGTTCTATTAGAAATCTATGAAACCCTTTCCTTTCTTTTATTACAAAGAAACAGCCTTACCTACTTCTCCTGCCATCTTCAAAAGTATACAATTCCCACCACACTGCTTTTAATAATGACCTTGTTCCGATACAATGTCAGCTTTGGTTAAGGTCATATTATTTATAAAAAGGACATTCTGTATTTTTTTTCCCAATAACCCCATCTCAAATTGCATATGTTTGGTGCTCCTACAGCTGGTACTGGAGGGTAGCTTCATCTCTCAGAACCCTGGCACAAGGATGGGTGGAAGACAGTTATTGAAAAAAGCTCTGTCAATTTTGCCCCAGAAATTTTAAAATGAGAATGGAATCAGATGTGTTGTCCCACTCTGCAGTCCTGCACTTGAGGCAGCCCTATTTTAAATTTAAAAAACAGTCTAATAAAGAATAAAATAACAACTTTCCACTATTCTCAACTGAAGGTATCAGCCAAGGCTGTCGTGTGATGCACTGATCTGGAGCAGGATGAGTTTATACCGATGCCATGATGTTCCTCAATCATTAATCTTGAATGCAGGGGCAAGAGTAAGGCAGGAGCAGGAGCTGAAGGATTATTTGACAGATGGCAAAAAGAGTTTAGGAAGGACTTTACCAGGATATCCTGGGACTATAAGATGATATGGGGAAACAGTGCCAGTCACATCAGGCAGGCAGATGTGATATGCTTCAAAATGATTAGCATGGTATTTATAGCCAAAGTATACAATCATTATATCATCATGCTGATGTATTGAACCCAAATTTACAACCAAAAAGATGAGAGCTCAAATCATATTACAATAATATATTCAAAAAATAATTTTTAAAAATTGAGCATTGCTGACTAGGTCAACATTTATCGCTCATTCCTCTTTGTCCTTCAGGAAGTGGTCATGTTGATCTGCATTCTTGAACTTCTGCAGTCAATATGGTGATGGTACATCCACAATGTTATTAATGAGGGAATTCCAGAATACTGACCCAGCATCAGCATAGAAATGACGAAATTGTACCAAGTCTGGATAGTGACTGGCTTGAAGATGAACTTCAGAGTCAAGGTTGGAGTGGTGCTGGAAGATCAGAGAAGCAGGAAAATCGACGTTTTTGGGGGAGACACACTGAGGGGATTGAGACACACTGGGAGAGTGTGGGAGACTGTGCATCGCCAAAACTGAGCTCAGGGAGTGTGGCCTAGTCTGCCACGAGCAGTTGTAAGGCAGAGTAGCAGCACGACGCGAGTATAAAACTCACTGAGCTCCGGGAGCATTGCCTCATCTGTGGGAAGCAGTTGGAAGGTGGAGTTAACAGTACAAATCATTGTGAATAAATATGATTTAGTAGTCATTACGGATGGTTACAGGATGGTCACAACTGGGAGTTAAATATCCAGGGGTACCAGACTATTCAGAAGGACAGACAGGAAGGGAGCTGGTGTAGCTCTGATATTCAAGGACGACATTAGGGCGGTAATAAGGGATGACATAGGTTCTATGGAAAATTAGGTTGAATCCATTTGGGTGGAAATTAGAAATTCTAAGAAAAAGTCACTGATTGGCATAGTCCATAGGCTACCAACATCACACTGGGGTGGGCAATAAACAAATAAATAACTAATGCCTGTAAAAATGGTATGGCAATTATCATGTGGGATTTTAATCTACACATTGATTAGTCGAACCATCTCGGTCAGGGTCGCCTTGAGGAGGAGTTAGTTGAGTGTATCCATGATAGCTTTCTTGAACAGTATGTAATGGAACCGACAAGAGAGCAAGCTATCCTAGATCTGGAACTATATAATGAGACAGGAATAATTAGTGACCTCATAGCTAGGGATCCTCTTGGAAGGAGCGGTCACATTATGGTTGCATTATGAAGGTGTAGAGGCGTATTGTACCTTTGAGAGAGAGGAAGCTAGCAAGGACTGACTGAAATCACAAGGGTCCTGAATAAGGCAAAAATGTAACATTTGGTTGAAACAAATAGCTGGAGTTGTGTTGCCATGGAACAAACACAAATTCAAACTCGGCCAGTTTAAATTATGCCCCCGATACCAAATTCCAATCAAATTTGAATTTAGTGTTTCAATGAAATCTAACCAATGAAATTATCTGATGTTTTTAGGTATAAAACCGGACACGTTGGACAATTAGGAGGAGAACTGCCAAGAAAACGAACAAGTACTGACTGCTAGCCAAATAGCTCTCTGAAAGATAACTATTCGTAAGAAATATTGTGCAGCAGCAGAAGAGACGACCCAGGAAAACCTAGAGAAAAATCTGAGGAAAATCTACAAAGGATAACCGACAAAGCTGACTGGTTTTGAAATGTGATTTTTCTTTTGTAAATCTTAATCAGATTTTTTTAAAAATTGGACCAGTATTGTAGAGTGGGCGGTAAGATTGGTTCAAGAGAAAGGAGTTGTAAATAGTGGTTTTAATGTTCTCTGTTGGACCTAAAGAATAAAATTGTTAATTTTTACTTTAAATAATGGTGAAATCTGGAATAGTTCTTTGCCTCTTGAAGTTTAACAGATTAATGGGTGAGGGAAGTTTCTCTGTATTGGGTTTAAATTAGCAGAGGGGTTTATCCTGTATCCTAACAGTGGAATTTAGAATACAAATGGAGAATGTGAAGATAGAATCTAATACTAGGGTCCTGTGCTTAAAGAAGGGACATTACAATAGGATGAGGGAGGACTTGGCTGACGTAGACTGGAAACAAAAATTTTATGGTGGGACAGTTCACGAGCAGTGGAGGACTTTCAAAGCAATTTTTCAAAGTGCTCAGCAAAAGAATATTCCAGTGGAAGGTAAGGACTGTAAGAAAAGGGGTAATCTGCCATGGGTGTCGAAGGAAATAAGGGAGGCTATCAAATTGAAAGAGAAGGCATACAAAGTGGCAAAGATCAACAGGAAACTAGAAAATTGGGAAAGCTTTAGAAGCCAGAAAGAGCTATAAATAAAAAGAACACGAGAAAAAAAAACGAGCACAGACTATAAAGATAGATAGCAAAAGTTTCTAAAAATATATATAACAAAACAAAAAAAAAGTGGCTGAAGTAAATGTTGGTCCTTTAGAAGATGAGAGGGGACATTTAGTCATGGGATATGATGAAATGGCCGAGGCATTGATAGGTATTTTGTGTCGGTCTTCACAGTGGAGGACACTAATAACATGCCAGTAATTGACAAAGAGGGGAAGGTAGCTGAGGACCTGGAAACAATCATTATTACAGAAGAGGTATTGTTGGTAAGCTAATGGAGCTAAGGATAGACAAGTCTCCTGGCCCTGATGGAATGCACCCCGGGGTACTAAAAGAGATGGCGGGAGAAATAGCAAGTGCTCCTATGGTAATTTTACAACATTTCCTGGACTCTGGGGCAGTTCCAGCAGATTGGAAAACAGCAAATGTGACACCGCTGTCTAAAAAAGGGAGGTAGACAAAAATGGGGAATTATAGACCAGTTAGCTTAACTTCTGTAGTGGGGAAGATGCTTGAGTTTATTACCAAGGAAGAAATAGCAAGGCATCGAGATAGAAACTGTCCCGTTGAACAGATGCAGTTTGGATTTATGAAGAGCAGGTCATGCTTAACTAATCTATTGGAATTCAATGAAGACATTACGAGCACGGTTGACAATGGGTACCCAGTAGATGTAGTGTACCTGACTTCCAAAAGGCCTTCAACAAGGTGTCGCACAAGACATTGCTGCATAAGATAAAGATGCATGGCGTTACGGGTAAAGTATTAGTATGGATATAGGATTCATTGACTAACAGGAAGCAAAGAGTGGGGATAAATGAGTGCTATTCTGGTTGGCAATCAGAAATGAGTGGTGTGCTTCAGGGATCAGGGTTGAGACCGCAATTATTCACAATTTATATAGATGATTTGGAGTTGGGGACCATGGGTAGTGTGTCAAAGTATGCAGATGACGACAATGCCATTAAATGTCATGGGATGATGGTTAAAATTCTCTCTTGCTGGAGATTGGTTAGTTATTGCTTGGCACAACGTTTCAGGCCAAACTTAGATGTTGTCCAAATCTCATCATACATGGACAAGGGCTGCTTCAGCATCTGAAAATTGTATCCAATGCTAAAGATTGTTCACTCAATGAAAACACTCACTTCTTATCTTATGAAGGAGGGAATGTAATTGATAAAGCAGCTAAAGATGATTGGGCCTAGGGCATTACCCCAAGGAATATATAGGTCCACTACCACCTGCTCTGGTAGTGTCCCTATCTCTGTGCCAGGAGGCCCAGGTTCATCCCACTTGCTTGAAAGCTGCATAATAATGCCCTGACATTCCATGGCTGGTCTGAAGGATGATTAGAAAATATCTAACCTGAGAAATTCTTGCAGTGATGTTCTGGGCTGATATATTTCACCTCCAGTAACCAGAAGGGGAGGTGTTTCAGTAGTAACGTTATAAGACTGACAATCCAGAGAGCCACGAGTTCAAATTTCATTACAACACCTGGAAGAATTAAAATCCAGTCACCTTCATCCCACCTTTGCTGGCTAGCTCTTGGTGGCATTTGAACCATGACAGCATTGAGGTCAGGTGCCAAATGGCCCTTGGGAGAACCCAAATTGAGCGCACTGAACAGGTTACTACTGAGTAAGTACGGCTTGATAGCACTATTGACAACACCCTCCATCACATTACGACTGAACAGCAGTTGACGTGAATCATTGGCTTGGTTGGATTGGTCCTGCACTTTGTGGACAGGACAGAACTGGATGATTTCCCACATTGTTGGATTGCTGCCAGTGCTGAAATTGGGGCCATTGTTATTGTAGACAGCATAAGGAGGACTCAAGAGAAGACAGCACCAGTCAGAACAGCGAGCAAATGGAGGACTTTAGGTCTAGCCACTACTTGAGGAGAGTCAGAGCTATGTACTGTGGGGAGAAAAGGTGAGATATCATTGGAACTAAAAATGGTAAAAATATTAACTATTGATAATAAGATTTAACTGAGCAACTAGGAGTGAGTATCATTTTTCACTTTTTAAAATGTCATCTTTATGGAAAGTTTATCAGAACTAGTAATGTGGATTATATATTAGTCAGATGCAACTACACAAGTAAAATTTCATTAATAGTTATAAAGGTATATTGGTATCGAGAGTGTATGGCCTCCACAAGGTGGAAATTCCAGAAGGTTTCCCAGCATCTTGGGTAACTATTTCTCAATTGCAGCAGTTGAGCTTCAAGTTTTGGAATTTGAGCAGCATGGGGACCCATGAGGCCTAGAACTATCTGGATAACATGTTTATAGATTGAGTCACCCCACAGCAGAGGATGCAGGAAGTGACGGATTGGGTAACTACCAGGCAGGCAGTGCAGGAGTCCCCAAAGTTCAACCCATTCTCCATGCAGCTTTTAGCCCTGAACATTAATGAGAGTGATAGTTCATCTAGGGAATGCAATCAGATCCCTGTACATGGTCCCTGGTTGGCACAGCTGTGGGGTGAGGTATAAGGGAATCTTGAACAGCAATGTTGATAAGGTGGTTTGAGTACAGATCAAAGTTACTGTGGCCAAAGACATGAATCCAGAATGTCATGTTGTTGCCCTAGTGCCAGAGCCAAGGATATCACTAAATGACTGCAGCACCAAGGGATGGGTGAAACAAGCAATCATAGTCCATAATGGAACTAATGGCTTTTGTGGAAAAAGGGACATGACCCTCCAGTAAGAATTTAGGAAGCCAGGTAGAAAATTAGTAAACAGGACCTTGAAAGTATATATTTCCACTTTACTCCCACTGCCATGCACAAATTAATAAAAAAAGTAGGAAGACAGATGAATATTGGCTGAAAGGTTGGTGCAGGAGGAGGGCTTTAGATTCTTTGGACATTAGAACCAGCTCTTGACCAGATGATTTGCAACTAAATAGAGCTATGACTTATGAACAAGGACCATGGGTCTCTTTGGAAATCCTTAGACAGCACCTTCCAAACCCATGACCACTCCATCTACAAGGACAAGGGCAGCATATACATGAGAACACCACCACCTGCAAGATTTTCCTCCAAGCCACTCAGTCCTGATTTGAGAATAGATCATCATTCCTTCACTGTTGCTGGATTAAAATCCTGGAGTTCAGTCCTCAACAGCATTGTGCATTCTACCTACAGCACATGGACTGCAACAGTTCAAAAAGGTAGCTTCATCATCTTCTCAAGGACAACTAGGGATGGGCAATAAATACTTGTCCAGCCAACACCACCCACATCCCACAAGTGAATTTAAACAACTGTCTCTCACTGCTTAAGAAATATTGTTCCTCCATTCCTCCTACCAAAGTGGATAATCACACACTGATCGACATTATATTCCAATGGTCATGCTTGCTCCCCATTGACGCTTCTTTGCATACTCACAACTCACATGCCCACCACGCTTTGTGCCATTAGCAAACTTGTAAATATTACAACTGGCCTCTGAAGTCACAATCATTCGCAAATTGTGAACAGCCAGGGCATGATTCTTGTGGGATCCACTGGACACAGCCTGCCAACCTGAGAATTCTTACTCTATGCTTTCTGCCTATTAACTAATTCTCAATCCATCCCGCACACTGCTCCCAAAGAAAGTCTGTAGAACAGAGATAGTGTCCTTATCTCTACTCTGGGTTAGACATGCCCCCCACAGACCCCACTGTCACTATCCCCACCCCCCAGAACCCCGAGGGGAACACGACCCCTGCTCATGACTCCACCCCCATTCCCCCCACCATCACACCCACTCCAGTTACAGGTTCCGTCCCCACTCCCAGCTCTACACCCACACCAGATCCCAGTTCCCAGCCCTGCCGGGTTTTCACCATCCCCCCAGACCTCCCACTCACTGAGGACGAACTATCAGTCCTCAGCAAAGGACTCACCTTCATCCCCCTCCGTCCACGCATCAATGAATTTAATACACGCCGTGACATCGAACACTTCTTCCGTCACCTCCGCCTCCGAGCTTACTTTCACAATCAGGACTCCCGCCCACATTCCGAGGACCACTTCGCCCACCTCCAACACACTGCATCCACCTGGACACCCCACGCTGGCCTATTACCTGCCCTCGACCTCTTCATTTCCAACTGCCGCCGGGACATTCACCGCCTCAACCTGTCTACCTCCCTCCCCCACTCCAACCTCTCACCCTCACAACACGCAGCCCTCCAATCCCTCTGCTCCAATCCCAACCTCACCATCAAGCCAGCGGATAAAGGGGTCGCAGTGGTAGTCTGGCGCACTGACCTCTACACCGCTGAAGCCAAACGTCAACTCGAGGACACCTCTTCCTACTGCCCCCTCGACCATGACCCCACCCCCCCATCACCAAACCATCATCTCCCAGACCATACAGAACCTCATCACCTCAGGAGATCTCCCACCCACAGCTTCCAACCTCATAGTCCGGGAACCCCGCACTGCCCGGTTCTACCTCCTTTCCAAGATCCACAAGCCTGACCACCCTGGCTGACCCATTGTCTCAGCATGCTCCTGCCCCACTGAACTCATCTCTACCTACCTCGACACTGTCCTATCCCCCCTAGTCCAGGAACTCCCCACATACGTTAGAGACACCACCCACGCCCTCCACCTCCTCCAAGACTTCCGTTTCCCCGGCCCCTAACGCCTCATCTTCACCATGGATATCCAATCCCTCTACACCTTCATTCGCCATGACCAGGGCCTCCAAGCCCTCCATTTTTTTCTCTCCAGACGTTCCCAACAGTACCCTTCCACCGACACTCTCATTCGTTTGGCCGAACTGGCCCTCACCCTTAACAATTTCTCCTTTGAATCCTCCCACTTCCTCCAGACCAAAGGGGTAGCCATGGGCACACGTATGGGCCCCAGCTATGCCTGTCTCTTTGTTGGCTACGTATAACAGTTGATCTTCCGTAATTACACCGGCACCACACCCCACCTCTTCCTCCGTTACATTGATGACTGCATTGGAGCTACCTCGTGCTCCCGCGAGGAGGTTGAGCAATTCATCAACTTCACCAACACATTCCACCCTGACCTTAAATTTACCTGGACCATCTCTGACACCTTCCTCCCCTTCCTGGACCTCTCCATCTCCATCTCCATCAGTGACAACCGACTTGACACTGACATTTTTTACAAACCCACCGACTCCCACAGCTACCTGGATTACACCTCTTCCCACCCGACCTCTTGCAAAAATGCCATCCCGTATTCCCAATTCCTCCGCCTCAGCCGGATCTGCTCCCAGGAGGACTAGTTCCACCACAGAACACATCAGATGGCTTCCTTCTTTAGAGACCGCAATTTCCCTTCCCACATGGTTAAAGATGCCCTCCAACGCTTCTCGTCTACATCCCGCACCTCCGTCCTCAGACCCCACCCCTCCAACTGTAACAAGGACAAAACGCCCCTGGTGCTCACCTTCCACCCTACCAACCTTCGCATAAACCAAATCATCCGCCGACATTTCCGCCACCTCCAAACAGACCCCACCACCAGGGATATATTTCCCTCCCCACCCCTTTCCGCCTTCCGCAAAAACCGTTCCCTCCGTGACTACCTGGTCAGGTCTACGCCCCCCTACAACCAACCCTCCCATCCTGGCACTTTCCCCTGCCACCGCAGGAACTGTAAAACCTGCGCCCACACCTCCTCCCTCACCTCTATCCAAGGCCCTAAAGGAGCCTTCCACATCCAAAGTTTTACTTGCACATCCACTAATATCATTTATTGTATCCGTTGCTCCCGACGCGGTCTCCTCTACATTGGGGAGACTGGGCGCCTCCTAGCAGAGCGCTTTAGGGAACATCTCCGGGACACCTGCATCAATCAACCACACCGCCCCGTGGCCCAACATTTCAACTCCCCCTCCCACTCTGCCGAGGACATGGAGGTCCTGGGCCTCCTTCACCGCCGCTCCCTCACCACCAGACGCCTGGAGGAAGAACGCCTCATCTTCCGCCTCGGAACACTTCAACCCCAGGGCATCAATGTGGACTTCAACAGCTTCCTCATTTCCCCTTCCCCCACCTCACCCTCGTTCTCAACTTCCAGCTCAGCCTGTCCCCATGACTTGTCCGGACTTGTCCTACCTGCCTATCTCCTTTTCCACCTATCCACTCCACTCTCTCCTCCCTGACCTATCACCTTCATCCCCCTCCCCCACTAACCCATTGTACTCTATGCTACTCTCTCCCCATCCCCACCCTCCTCTAGCTTATCTCTCCACGCTTCAGGCTCACTGCCTTTATTCCTGATGAAGGGCTTTTGTCTGAAACATCGATTTCGAAGCTCCTTGGATGCTGCCTGAACTGCTGTGCTCTTCCTGCACCACTAATCTAGAAGGTCCAAGTTCAAGTCCTACCTGCCTTTCAACATGTCCAAGAGGAGAAAGTGAGGACTGCAGATGCTGGAGATCAGAGCTGAAAATGTGTTGCTGGAAAAGCGCAGGTGGTCAGGCAGCATCCAAGGAGCAGGAGAACCGACGTTTCGGGCATTAGCCCTTCTTTCAGCCTTTTGAAATCTAAATACACCACATCCACTTACATCCCGACATCAATTCTGTTAGTGACATCTTCAAAAAAACTGATGTCAAATTTGATGTCCCCTCAAATCAATGTTGACTTTGGCTAATCAGACAATCGTACTCCAAATATTCATGACTCACATCTTTTATAGCAGGTTCTAATCACTTCTCTACTATTGATGCCAATCTAAGAGGTCTACAGTTCCTCAATTTCAATCTCCATCCTTTAATAAGCAGTAGGGTGAGATTTGCAAACTTCCAATCTGCAGACACTGTTGCAGAATCAATAGAATTCTGAAAAATGATCACCAGAGTGTCCACTCTCAGTAGTGACCTCTTATATCACTTGAATGAAGGTCATCAGGTCCTAGAAATTTGTCAATTTTCAGTGCCAATCATTTCCCCAGAACTACTTATATGCTTTAATTAATACTAAATTTCTTTCAGATCAACATTCTCATTTTATTGATTGATTTTCAGTTTTGTCTCATTTTAAATCCAACCACCAGAGTGCAACTGGGAGTCCAATTTAAATTTAACAGTTGCCATGTGAATTGCCAAGAGTTTGAAAAACGTCAGCTGCAAGAATACACTGGGGCTGGTCTGCTCAATAAAAAGGTGGCTGAGTTTTACACTGCTTCTTGTGCTTCAGGAGAAGCAAGACTTGCTGGCCCTGGAATTGCTCAATATCATTCACTACGATTCCTGGTTACAGTATCTTTTGCCTGGCAGCATGTCAACTTAGCCAGCTGACTGACAGGAAACAGATACAAAAAGTATAAATAAGGCCGTGCCATTACGTTAGAGAGACAGAGAGGGCAGGACAGAGAGAAAGGGTAATAGAGACACACACACACAGAAGAAAGATGGGCCTTTTGCAACAAAGCTATTCTATACTTTTACTGGTGTCACTATTACTGCAGCTTTTCTGTCTTTTAGATTTTAGATTAGATTAGATTAGATTACAGTGTGGAAACAAGTCCACACCGACCCGCCGAAGCGAAACCCACCCATACCCCTACATTTACCCCTTACCTAACGCTACGGGCAATTTAGCATAGCCAATTCACCTGACCTGCACATCTTTGGAATGTGGGAGGAAACCGGAGCACCCGGAGGAAACCCACGCAGACACGGGGAGAACGTGCAAACTCCACACAGTCAGTCGCCTGAGGCGGGAATTGAACCCGGGTCTCTGGCGCTGTGAGGCAGCAGTGCTAACCACTGTGCCACCGTGTCGCCCACTGAACAACAGTGTTGTAATTTCCCATGCCGATATCTGGAAGGGAGGGGAATAGGTTTTGACTTTATATAATAATGATAAATGACTGACAATGAGCCTGCCCTTCAGTTGATACCTCTCTGATTGTTATACCCATTGAGGTCAATCAGGAGCAAGAGAAATGTAATGCAACCTGCCAATTCAATACCACTTATTATATTGCTGAAAGTGAACAACTATACTTAGGCACACAAAAGTTAAGGGAAACATTTGACTTGCATAAACATAATGAAAAATTTATTACCAACACACATTCTCCCTCCTCTGGATTGGGGCATTTGACAGTTGAAAACTCCGGATCTGGATCCTTCTGTTCTGGAACTGGAATGGGTGGAGCAAAACCAAATGCCTTGAAAGCGGATTTCACATACTCGTGCCCAACACCATGAAAGGACGTGTGCACAAACTTGAGCGGTGTCTTTCTGTTAAGTTCTCTAAACAGTAGGAAACAAGCACCTCAGTGTCCAACATCATAATGGGGAGGGTTAACACAGCACTCACGTTAGGGAAGGAAACAAGCTAAAAATTGTTAGAGACAAATACACAATTCAATCGAATGGAAATTCAATGTTAAAGCAGCAAATTAAAACAACCCAGCTTTTCTTTCATTTAAAAATGTAGGATGGGACACCAGCAGCTATCCATCTCTCCCCCATGGTTTAAGTAAATAAAGGATATTCACTGATTGAGATTGTTGATTTGTGGCGGTGAGGTAGAAGATAAAGTAGGAGAAAAATACATGAGTGGAGAAATGATCCGAATTCACTTTAACTAAACAAAACTGATGTATGTTGATTATATAATTAACAACAAAAAAGTCCAGATGGCTTTTTACAACAATAGGTATGAAGTCACCATTTGGCTAAGTAATAGACTTGTTATTCCAGATTACAATGAAAATCATATTTCACCATCTACCAGGGTGAGATTTAAACTGGTATCTCCTGAACCTTAGTTTAGGTTCTGGATTATTAGTCTGATCACATTATCACTATGCTGCTGCCTCCCTCTTGTAACAGGTGTTGTGGCACTGTGGTATCATCCCTACCTGTGGGTAAAAGATCCAGATTAAAGTCCCACCTGCCACTTGAAGCATAAGTGGAACCCCCCCAGCTCCTGAATGATATGGGCATTAGCAAGAATGTTGAGAAATCGTGCAAGCTAGCCAGTGAAGAGCTCCTGGACATTAACAGCTAGAAGTCTCATTTTTCAGCCAAGTGTTGAACAGAGAGACAAAATTCTCACTTGAGTAGTGAGGAGTTACATTAGCATCCTCAATACTATGTCATTGTTGATATGCAGATTCCCAGTCTCCCACCTACTGGACAGAAACTAGGCAGCAACAATTCCCAACATGAAAGTCACAGTGATAACTTGGTAACTCCAACTCATCACGAGTTCCTCCAGATTTCTATCAGTCATCAGTATCTCAGGGCATAATCCACGCACAGCAATCACACACAGCTGTCAGCAAAATTCTTGGACACAACATGTTCGGAAAGGTAGAAAAGGACATAAAGGGGGAAGGTGTGCGGTATTGAGGAAAAAGTGATGCTATGCTGAAGAAAGAGGATGTCCCAGAGGGGTCATGAAACAATTTGGCTAGAGCTAAGGATTTAATTTTTAAAAAGTGAATTACATTGCATGATGTCGTCCATTGGCTCATGGAAAAGATGCAGAGAAACATACCTGCAAGGGAATTACATAGAGGGGCTGAACAGTTATAATAGGAAAGTTTAATTATCAGAATATAGTCTGGGATAATAGTAATGCAAGGAGTAGAGAGGGGCAAGAGGTGTGTGTAGTAAATTTCCAGTCCAATGGAAAAGGAAGGACTGATTGAACAAGGTCTTGGGAATTCGGAGGACCAAGTAGATCAAATGTCAGTGGGAGAACATTTCCAGGAGTCATTAATCTTGGGTTAGGGCCACTACAGAAAAGGAAAATGAACAACCAGCAGCAAGATTAATTCAACACACATATCCAGCACTGGGGCCACAATCATTTATAAAATATATTAATGACTTGCACGAGAGAAGTAAATGCACTATCGTAAAATTTGTGGATGACACAAAAATAGATGGGAAGGCAAGTATTGAAAACAATATAAAAAGAGTCTACAGAGGGATACAGTCAGACTAACCGAGTTGGCTAAAATTTGGTGGCTTGAATATAATCTGGGAAAATGGGAGGCTAAGTATTGTGGCAGGAAAAAAGACAAACTGATAATTATTTAGAAGGGGAAAGACTGCAAAAGCTGTAGCACAGAGGGATTTGAAGGTCCATGAATCACAAAAGCTAGTATCCATGTCCAGCAGGCAACAGAAAAGGCAAATGAAATGTTCATCTTTAGTTAAAAGCAAATTAAGTATAAAAATAGGGAAATTGAGTCAGAGAGATGTACAGCTTTGGCTTTGATCTCTATGTCATCATTGCCAACAGGAGTAATGCCAGAAGACTGGAGGATAGCAAATGTTGCTGTGGTTCTGTTCGCCGAGCTGGAAGTTTTTGTTGCAAACGTTTCGTCCCCTGTCTAGGTGACATCCTCAGTGCTTAGGAGCTTCCTGTGAAGCACTTCTGTGGTGTTTCCTCCGGCATTTATAGTGGCCTGTCCCTGCCGCTTCCGGTTGTCAGTTTCAGCTGTCCGCTGTAGTGGCCGGTATATTGGGTCCAGGTCGATGTGTTTGTTGATGGAGTTTGTGGATGAGTGCCATGCTTCTAGGAATTCCCTGGCTGTTCTTTGTTTGGCTTGCCCTATAATGGTAGTGTTGTCCCAGTCAAATTCATGTTGCTTGTCGTCTGCGTGTGTGGCGACTAGGGATAGCTGGTCGTGTCGTTTCGTGGCAGAAACTACAGCAGAACTACAGCAGAAACTGAAACACCTGATCAGCGGATCCAGACACTCTATACAATCAACACAGGAATTCTTGGACATCATCAGAAATATACACATAGACAAGGAAGAAACCATGGTCTCATTCGACGTAACGGCACTGTTCACCTCTATTGACAAAGCCCTAGCCAGAGAAACAATAGCCAACCTGCTGAACAGACATAACAGACAACAGGACGTTGAACCCATCAACAAAGACGGCATACTTAAACTACTGGACTTGTGCCTCACAACACACTTCACATTCAACAACCAGATATACGAACAAATCAATGGAACACCCATGGGCTCACCGATCTCGGGACTCATAGCAGAAGCAGTAATGCAAAGGTTAGAACAAACAGTCTTACCACAAATTCAACCCAAACTCTGGGTCAGATATGTTGATGACACCTTTGTAATCATTAAAAACACGGAAATAGAGAAAACACACCGGATCATCAACTCCACACTCACAGGAATCCGATTCACGAGAGAGGAAGAAAAGGAAACCAACTCCCATTCCTAGACGTGAGGGTACAGAGAACACCAAACGAAGAATTCACCACAAAGGTACACAGGAAAGCCACACACACAGACCAAGTCCTGAACTATGAAAGCAACCACCCCAATACACACAAACGAAGTTGCATCAAGACACTATTCAAAAGGGCCACTACACACTGCAGCACACCAGAACTGCAAAAAGAGGAAGAGGTATTCGCCAAAAACGGATATCCTCGCAATTTCATCAACAGATGCCTAAGGGAAAGACAACGGAACGAGGACATGCCACAACCCAAAGGACTAGCCACACTACCATACATCAAGAACATCTCTGAAATGACAGCCAGACTACTGCGACCACTAAGACTTATAACAGCACACAAACCAACAGCCACACTCAGACAACTCACCAGAATGAAGGACTCAATACCCAACATGAGCAAAACTAATGTAGTGTACAAAATCCCATGCAAGGACTGCACAAAACACTACATAGGACAAACAGGAAGACAGCTAACGATCCGCATCCACGAACACCAACTAGCCACGAAACGACACGACCAGCTATCCCTAGTCGCCACACACGCAGACGACAAGCAACATGAATTTGACTGGGACAACACTACCATTATAGGGCAAGCCAAACAGAGAACAGCCAGGGAATTCCTAGAAGCATGGCACTCATCCACAAACTCCATCAACAAACACATCGACCTGGACCCAATATACCGGCCACTACAGCGGACAGCTGAAACTGACAACCGGAAGCGGCAGGGACAGGCCACTATAAATGCCGGAGGAAACACCACAGAAGCGCTTCACAGGAGGCTCCCAAGCACGGAGGATGTCACCTAGACAGGGGACGAAACGTTTGCAACAAAAACTTCCAGCTCGGCGAACAGAACCACAGCAACGAGCACCCGAGCTACAAATCTTCTCACAAACTTTGAATAGCAAATGTTGTTCCCTTTTTTAAGAAGGGGAGTCTGGACAATGCTGGTAATTATAGGCCAGTGAGCCTTACTTTGGCTGTGGGTAAGGTGTAGGAAAAGGTTTTAAGAGATAGGATTTATAACTATCTGGAAAGGTTATAATCATCTGCCTGGAAAGGAATAATTTGATTAGGGATAATCAACACGGTTTGGTGAAGTGTAGGCTGCGCCACACTAACCTTACTGAGTTCTTCGGGAAGGTGACAAAACAGGTGGATGAAGGTAAAGCAGTTTTTGTGGTGTATATGGACTTCAGTAAGGCGTTTGATAAGGTTCCACATGGTAGGCTATTGCACAAAATACGGAGTTTCGGGATTGAAGGTGATTTAGATCAGAAATTGGCTAGCTGAAAGAAGTAATAGGGTGGTGGTTGATGGGAAATGTTCATCCTGGAGCTCAGTTACCAGCAGTGCACTGCAAGGATCTGTTTTGGGCCCACTGCTGTTTGTCATTTTTATAAACTGGCTGAAAGGTAGAAGACAGAGAGCGGTGGTGGAGGAGGGTTGTTTACAGACTGGAGGCCTGTCACCAGTGAAGTGCCACAAGGATCAGTGCTGAGTCCACTACCTTTCATCATTTATAGAAATGATTTGGATGCGAGCATAAGAGGTATAGTTAGTAAGTTTACAGATGACACCAACATTGGAGCGTAGTGGATAGCGAAGAAGATTACATCAGATTACAATGGGGTCTTGACCAAATGGGCCAATGGGATAAGTGGTAGATGGAGTTTAATTCAGATAAAGGCGAGGTTCTGTGTTTTGGGAAAGCAAACCTTAGCAGGACTCATACACATAATGGTAAGGTCCTCAGGAGTGTTGCTGAACAAAGAGACCTTGGAGTGCAGGTTCATAGCTCGTTGAAAGTGGAGTTGCAGGTAGATAGGACAGTGAAGGTGTTTGGTATGCTTTCCTTTATTGTCAGAGTTTTGAGTACAGGAGTTGGGAGGTCATGTTATGGCTGTACAGGACATTGGTTGGAATACTGTGAGCAATTCTGGTCTCCTTCCTATCAGGAAGATGTTGTGAAATTTGAAAGGATTCCGAAAAGATGCTGCCAGAGTTGGAGGATTTGATCTATATGGAGAGGCTGAACAGGCTGGGGTTGTTTTCCCTGGAGTGTCAGAGGCTGAGGAGTGATCTTATTGAGGTTTACAAAATTATGATTGGGCATGGATAGGGTTAATAGACAAAGTCTTTTTCCTGGGGTCGGGGAGTCCAGAACTAGAGGACGTAGGTTTAGGGTGAGAGGGAAAGATATAAAAGAGACCTAAGGGGCAACCTTTTCATGCAGAGGGTGGTGCGTGCATGGAATGAGCTGCCAGAGGAAGTAGTAAAGGCTGGTACAATTGCAACATTTAAAAGGCATTTGGATGAGTGTACGAATACGAAAGGTTATGTAGGTTATGGAGTTCAATGTAGGTAATTGTGAGGTGATTCACTTTGGTAAGAGTAACAAAAAGACGGGGTACTGGGCTCATGGTCGGATACTTGGTAGTGTGGATGAGCAGAGGGATCTTGGTGTCCATGTACACAGATCTCGGAAAGTTGCCACCCAGGTAAATAGTGCGGTGAAGAAGGCATATGGCATACTGGTTTTATTGGTAGAGGAATTGAGTTCCGGAGCCCTGAGGTCATGTTGCAGTTGTATAAGACTCCGGTGCGGCCGCATCTGGAGTATTGTGTGCAGTTTTGGTCGCCATACTATAGGAAGGATGTGGAGGCACTGGAACGGGTGCAGAGGAGGTTTACCAGGATGTTGCCTGGTATGGTAGGAAGATCGTATGAGGAAAGGCTGAGGCACTTGGGGCTGTTTTCATTGGAGAAAAGAAGATTTAGGGGTGACTTGATAGAGGTGTACAAGATGATTAGGGGTTTAGATAGGGTTGACCGTGAGAACCTTTTTTCCACGTATGGAGTCAGCTATTACGAGGGGGCATAGCTTTAAATTAAGGGGTGGTAGGTATAGGACAGATGTTAGGGGTAGATTCTTTACTCAGCAAGTCGTGAGTTCATGGAATGCCCTGCCAGTAGCAGTGGTGGACTCTCCCTCTTTATGGGCATTTAAACGGGCATTGGATAGGCATATGGAGGATAGTGGGCTAGTGCAGGTTAGGTGGGCTTGGATCGGCGCAACATCGAGGGCCAAAGGGCCTGAACTGCGCTGTATTTTTCTATGTTCTATGTTTGGAGGGACCGTGTCTTCAGAATCCTTAAGGGGGAGGGTGTGCAGCCAGAGGTCGTGGTGCACGTTGGCACGAATGACATAGGTAGGAAGAGGGGTGGGGAGGTCATTCAGAAGCTCAGGGAATGAGGCTGGAAGCTAAAAGCTAGGACGGACAGAGTCGCCATCTCTGGGTTGTTGCCGGTGCCACATGACAGTGAGGCAAGGAATAGGGAGAGAGTGCAGTTGAACACGTGGCGACAAGGATGGTGAAGGAGGGAGGGCTTCAGGTATTTGGACAATTGGACTGCATTCTGGGGAAGGTGGGACCTGTACAAGCAGGACGGGTTGCACCTGAACCAGAAGGGCACCAATATCCTGGGAGGTAGGTTTGCTAGCACTCTTTGGGGGGGGGGGGGTTTAAACTAATTTGGCAGGGGGATGGGATCCGGACTTGTAGTCCAGCAAGTAGGCTAGCTGTTTGTCAGGATGTCCAAGAATGTAGGGAGGCTGTGGAGAAGGTAGCACTGACAGGGAATACTTGCGGACACAGAGATGGGTTCAAGTGTGTTTACTTCAACGCAAGGAGTATCAGAAATAAGGTGGGCAAACTTAAGGCGTGGATCGGTACCTGGGACTACGATGTTGTGGCCATCACGGAAACGTGGATAGAAGAGGGACAGGAATGGTTGTTGGAGGTTCCTGGTTACAGATGTTTCAGTAAGATTAGGGAGGGTGGTAAAAAAGAAGAGGGGGGTGGCGTTGCTAATTAGAAATGGTATAACAGCTGCAGAAAGGCAGTTCGAGGGGGATCTGCCCTTAGAGGTAGTATGGGCTGAAGTCAGAAATAGGGAAGGAGCAGTCACCTTGTTGGGCGTTTACTATAGGCCCCCCAATAGCAGCAGAGATGTGGAGAAACAGATTGGGAAACAGATTTTGGAAAGGTGCAGAAGCCACAGGGTAGTAGTCATGGGCGATTTCAACTTCCCAAATATTGATTGGAAGCTCTTTAGATCAAGTAGATTGGATGGGGCGGTGTTTGCGCAGTGTGTCCAGGAAGCTTTTCTAACTCAGTATGTAGATTGTCCGACCAGAGGGGAGGCCATATTGGATTTGGTACTTGGTAACGAACCGGGACAAGTGATGGGCTTGTTAGTGGGTGAACATCTTGGTGATGGTGACCACAATTCTGTGACTTTCACCTTGGTTATGGAGAGAGATAGGTGCGTGCAACAGGGTAGGTTTTACAATTGGGGGAAGGGTAAATACGATGCTGTAAGACTGGATCAGAGGAGCATAAGTTGGGAGCATAGGCTGTCAGGGAAGGATGTCGTGGAAATGTGGAACTTTTTCAAGGAACAGATACGACATGTCCTTGATATGTATGTACCTGTCAGGCAGGAAAGAGATGGTCGTGTGAGGGAACCTTGGTTGACGAGGGACATTGAATGTCTTGTAAAGAGGAAGAAGGAGGCTTACATAAGGTTGAGGAAACAGGGTTCAGACAGAGCGTTGGAGGGATACAGGATAGCCAGAAGGGACCTGAAGAAAGGGATTAGGAAAGCTAAGAGAGGGCATGAAAAATCTTTGGCGGATAGGATCAAGGATAACCCCAAGGCCTTTTATGCGTATGTGAGAAACATGAGAATGACGAGAACGAGGGTAGGTCCGATCAAGGACAGTAGTGGGAGACTGTGTATTGAGTCGGAAGAGATAGGAGCGGTCTTGAATGAGTACTTTTCTTCAGTATTTACAAATGAGAGGGACCATATTGTTGAAGAGGAGAGTATGAAACCAACTGGTAAGCTAGAAGAGATACTTGTTAGGAAGGAAGATGTGTTGGGCATTTTGAAAAACTTGAGGATAGACAAGTCCCCCGGGCCTGACGGGATATATCCTAGGATTATGTGGGAAGCAAGAGAGGAAATTGCAGAACCGTTGGCAATGATCTTTTCGTCTTCACTGTCAACGGGGGTGGTACCAGGGGACTGGAGAGTGGCGAATGTTGTGCCCCTGTTCAAAAAAGGGAATAGAGATAACCCCGGGAATTACAGTCCAGTTAGTCTTACTTCGGTGGTAGGCAAAGTAATGGAAAGGGTACTGAGGGATAGGATTTATGAGCATCTGGAAAGGCACTGCTTGATTAGGGACAGCCAGCACGGATTTGTGAGGGGTAGGTCTTGCCTTACAAGTCTTATTGAATTCTTTGAGGAGGTGACCAAGCATGTGGATGAGGGTAGAGCAGTGGATGTAGGGTACATGGATTTTAGTAAGGCATTTGATAAGGTTCCCCATGGTAGGCTCATGCGGAAAGTCAGGAGGCATGGGAAGAGAGGGAAATTTGGCCAGTTGGATAGAAAACTGGCTAACCGGTCGAAGTCAGAGAGTGGTGGTAGATGGTAAATATTCAGCCTGGAGCCCAGTTACAAGTGGAATCCCGCAGGGATCAGTTCTGGGTCCTCTGCTGTTTGTAATTTTTATTAATGACTTCGAAGAAGGAGTCGAAGGGTGGGTCAGTAAATTTGCAGATGATACGAAGATTGGTGGAGTTGTGAATAGTGAGGAGGGCTGTTGTCGGCTGCAAAGAGACTTAGATATGATGCAGAGCTGGACTGAGGAGTGGCAGATGGAGTTCAACCCTGTCAAGTGTGAGGTTGTCCATTTTGGAAGGACAAATAAGAATGCGGAATACAGGGTTAACGGTAGGGTTCTTAGTAAGGTGGAGGTGCAGAGGGATCTTGGGGTCTATGTTCATAGATCTTTGAAAGTTGCCACTCAGGTGGATAGAGCTTGTAAGAAGGCCTATGGTGTATTAGCGTTCATTAGCAGAGGGATTGAATTCAAGAGTCGTGAAGTGATGTTGCAGCTGTACAGGACCTTGGTTAGGCCACATTTGGAGTACTGTGTGCAATTCTGGTCGCTTCACTTTAGGAAAGATGTGGAAGCTTTGGAGAGGGTGCAGAGAAAATTTACCAGGATGTTGCCTGGAATGGAGAATAGGTCGTACGAGGATAGGTTGAGAGTGCTAGGCCTTTTCTCATTGGAACGGCGAAGGATGAGGGGTGACTTGATAGAGGTTTATAAGATGATCAGGGGAATAGATAGAGTAGACAGTCAGAGACTTTTTCCCCGGGTACAACAGAGTGTTACAAGGGGACATAAATTTAAGGTGAAGGGTGGAAGGTATAGGGGGGGATGTCAGGGGTGGGTTCTTTACCCAGACTCTATAAAAGATCTTAAAGTAAGGGAACCCTGAGGAAGTAGCGACCATAATATGATAGAGTTCAGTCTGGAGTTTGAAAGGGAGAAGGCAAAATCGGATGTAATGGTGTTACAGTTGAATAAAGGTAATTATGAGGGCATGAGAGAGGAACTGACTAAAATAGACTGGAAGCAGAGGCTAACCGGGAAGACAGTAGAGCAAAAATGGCAGGAGTTTGTAGGTATAATTGAGGACACTGTACAGAGGTTCATTCCCAAGAAAAGAAAGATTAACCGGGGAGAAATTAGACAACCTTGGCTGACAAAGGAAGTCAGGAAATGTATTAAAGAAAAAGAGAGATCCTATAAAGTGGCTAAGAACAGTGGGAAATCAGAAGATTGGGAAGGATACAAAAGCAAACAGAGGATAACAAAGAGTGTAATAAGAAAGGAGAGGATCAAATATGAAGGTAGGCTAGCCAGTAATATTAGAAATAATAGTAAAAGTTTCTTTCAGTACATAAGAAACAAACGACAGGCAAAAGTAGACATTGGGCCACTTCAAACTGATGCAGGAAGCCTAGTGATGGGAGATAAGGAAATAGCAGGAGAACTTAACAAGTACTTTGCGTCAGTCTTCACAGTGGAAGACATGAGTAATATCCCAAAAATTAAAGGGTGTCACGGGGCTGAGTTGAGTATGGTTGCCATTACGAAAGAGATAGTGCTAGAAAAGTTAAAAAGTCTTAAAATTGATAAATCTCCTGGCCCCGATGGGATACACCCTAGAGTTCTGAGAGAGGTGGCTGAGGAAATAACAGAGGCATTGGTTGAGATCTTTCAAGAGTCACTGGAGTCAGGAAAGGTCCCGGATGATTGGAAGATGGCTGTTGTAACCCCCTTGTTCAAGAAAGGATCAAGGCAAAAGATGGAAAATTATAGGCCAATCAGCTTAACCTCGGTTGTTGGTAAAATTCTAGAATCCATCATTAAGGATGAGGTTTCTAAATTCTTGGAAGAGCAGAGTCTGATTAGAACAAGTCAACATGGATTTAGTAAAGGGAGGTCATGCCTGACAAACCTGTTGGAATTTTTTGAAGAGGTAACAAGTAGGTTAGACCAGGGAAACCCAGTGGATGTGGTCTATCTAGACTTTCAAAAGGCCTTTGATAAGGTGCCACACGGGAGGCTGCTGAGCAAGGTGAGGGCCCATGGTGTTCGAGGTGAGCTGCTGGGATGGATTGAGGATTGGCTGTCTAACAGAAGGCAGAGAGTTGGGATAAAAGGTTCTTTTTCAGAATGGCAGCCGGTGACGAGCGGTGTCCCGCAGGGTTCGGTGCTGGGGTCACAGCTGTTCGCATTATATATTAATGATTTGGATGAGGGAACCGGGGGCATTCTAGCGAAGTTTGCCGATGATACGAAGTTAGGTGGACAGGCAGGTAGTACTGAGGAAGTGGGGAGGCTACAGAAGGATCTCGACAGGTTGGGAGAGTGGTCCAGGAAATGGCTGATGGAATTTAACGTGAGCAAGTGCGAGGTCTTGCACTTTGGCAAAAAGAATAAAAGCATAGACTACTTTCTAAATGGTGAGAAAATTAATAAAGCCAAAGCACAAAGGGATCTGGGAGTGCTAGTCGAGGATTCGCTAAAGGTAAACATGCAGGTTGAGTCCGTGATTAAGAAAGCGAATGCAATGTTGTCTCTTATCTCAAGAGGGTTGGAATATAAAAGCAGAGATGTACTACTAAGACTTTATAAAGCTCTGGTTAGGCCCCATTTGGAGTACTGTGTCCAGTTTTGGTCCCCACACCTCAGGAAGGACATACTGGCACTGGAACGTGTCCAGCGGAGATTCACACGGATGATCCCTGGAATGACAGTTCTAACATATGAGGAACGGCTGAGGATACTGGGATTGTATTCGTTGGAGTTTAGAAGATTAAGGGGAGACTTAATAGAGACGTACAAAATAATACATGGCTTGGAAAAGGTGGATGCTAGGAAATTGTTTCAGTTAAACGAGGAGACTAGGACCCGTGGACACAGCCTTAGAATTAGAGGGGGTCATTTCAGAACAGAAATGCGGAGACATTTCTTCAGCCAGAGAGTGGTGGGCCTGTGGAATTCATTGCCACGGGAGTGCAGTGGAAGCCGGGACGCTAAATGTCTTCAAGGCCGAGATTGATAGATTCTTGTTGTCTCGAGGAATTAAGGGCTACGGGGAGAACGCTGGTAAGTGGAGCTGAAATGCGCATCAGCCATGATTGAATGGCGGAGTGGACTCGATGGGCCGAATGGCCTTACTTCCACTCCTATGTCTTATGGTCTTATGGTCAGAGAGTGGTGGGGGCATGGAATGCGCTGCCTGTGGGAGTGGCAGAGTCAGAATCATTGGCGACCTTTAAGCGGCAATTGGATAGGTACATGGATGGGTGCTTAAGCTAGGACAAATGTTCGGCACAACATCGTGGGCCGAAGGCCTGTTCTGTGCTGTATTGTTCTATGTTCTATGTCTGTTTCCGTGCTGTAGTTCTCTATGACGCTAAATGATCTGGATGTGGGTGTAAAAGGATGGGTTAGTAAATTTGCAGATGACACTAAGGTAGGCAGAGTTATGAATAGTGCCAAAGGATGTTGTGGGTTACAGAGGGACATAGATAAGATGCAGAGCTGGGCGGAGAAGTGGCAAATGGAGCTTAATGAGGAAAAGTGTGAGGTAGTTCACTTCGGAAGAACTAACAGGAATGCAGAGTACTGGGCTAATGGTAAAATTCTTAGCAGTTTGGATGAAGAGAGAGATCTTGATGTCCTGGCACATAAATTCCTTAAAGTTGTCACCTAGATAGATAGGGTTATTAAGAAGACATATGGTGTGTTGGCATTTATTGGTAGGGGGATTGGGTTTCAGAGCCATGAGATCATGCTTCAGCTGTACAAGACACTAGTAAGGCTGCACCTGGAGTATTGCATACAGTTCTGGTCACCACTTTATAGGAAGGATGTGGAAGCTTTGGAAAGAGTTCAGAGGAGATTTACTAGGATGTTGTCTGGTATGGAAGGAAGGTCTTATGAGGAAAGGCTGAGGGAACTGAGGCTGTTTTCATTGGAGAGAAGATTGAGAGGTGACTTAATCGAGATGTATGAGATAATCAGAGGGTTAGATAGGGTGGACGGTGAGAGTCTGTTTCTTCGGATTGCGAAGGCTAACATGAGGGGACACAGCTTTAAATTGAGGGGTGATAGATTTCGGACAGGTATCAGGGTAGTTTCTTTACTCAGTAGTAGGGGTGTGGAATGGCATAGTTGCAACAGTAGTGGACTCACCGATGTTAAGGGCATTTAAATGGGCACTGGGCATATATGTGGATAATAAGGAACGGTGTAGGTAGATGGGCATCAGATTAATTTCACAGATCGACCAACATCGAAGGCCGAAGGGTCTGTACTGCGCTGTAACATTTGTGTTCTATACTCATTGGAGTTTCGAAGAATGGGAGGGAGACCTTATTGAAATATACAAAGCCTTGGGAGCTTGACAGGGTAGATGCACAGAGGTTGTTCCTCCTTGTGGAGGAGTGCAAGATCAGAAGGCATAATCTCAGAGTGATCAATTTGCTGAATTATTTACCAAAGGCTTGTCAGGGCTGGGTCACTAAGTATACTCAAGGCTGAGATAGACAGATTATTAATCAGCAAAGGAATCAAGAATTATGGGGAAAGGTAGGAAAGTGGAGTTGAGGATCATCAGATCAGCCATGATCTTATTGAATAAGTGGACTCAATGGGCCAAATGGCCTTCTTCTGTTCTTGTGGTCTGAAGGGAGAGCCAAGATCAAGGGTATTGACTGGGAGGTCTAGTCGGCCCCTGCAGGCCTGGCTGAGGTGCTTGGTGAACTGTTCCTAAGTTTACATTCAGTCACCCCGATGTAGACAAGACCACATTGGGAGCACCTGATGCAGTAAACTAGGTTGGAAGAGAGGCAAGTGAACCTCTGTCTGACTTGGAAGGGTTTTTTGGGGCCCAGGATGAAGGTGAGGGGGGGTGTACCAGCAGGTTTTGCATCTTTTCCGGTTGCTGGGGAAGGTATTAACACTTATCTTCCGTCTGGGAAGCCTACAGCCCCTCCCCCTCCCTTTCACTCCTCCCAGCCACTTACTGGATTCATTCCTCCCATTGACCAACCATGTTGTACCCTCTGCCTATCTCCACCACCACCCTGCCTCTGCCACCTCTTTTAGCTGCAACTCCCCTCACATCCACCTTCAGTCCTGAAGAAGGGTGAAACCCGAAGAGTCGACTTCTCCACCTCCTGATACTGTGTTCTTCCAGCCTCCTGAGTGCCTCCTCAAGACAAGAGAAAATGAGGTCTGCAGATGCTGGAGATCAGAGATGGAAATGTGTTGCTGGAGAAGCGCAGCAGGTCAGGCAGCATCTAGGGAACAGGAGAATCGACGTTTCGGGCATTAGCCCTTCCTGAAGAAGGGCTAATGCCCGAAACGTCGATTCTCCTGTTCCCTAGATGCTGCCTGACCTGCTGCGCTTCTCCAGCAACACATTTCCATCCCTACTCAAGACAAGGTTGGCAGGAAAAGTTAGCAGCTGAACAATGGGCTACTTTCAAAGAAGGAATGGTTTGGACACAGTGAAGAAACCTTTCCCTTGTAAGGGAAGGGAGCGCAAACAAATCTAGAGCTCCCTAGATGAAAAAGATGAAGAAATTATGAAGAAGGAACAACAATGTGCTTATGACAGTATTAAGTTTTGGCGATGCAAACAAAGGGGCCGATGTAATGGACGGATCCACACCAAGAGTGGCACTGTGATAAAAATAATAAATGAACACACATTCCGCTTCTCCAGCAAGTGTCCAAGTTGCGAAAGTGAAAACAAGTTTAAAATGTCGTGCAGAAGAATCGCAGGAAGTACCTAGTGTTCTTATTAACGAATGTGTAGCTGATGTCCCTCAGTCAGTCTTAGCATCTTTACCGATGACAAGCGGCATGAAGAAAATAATTTGACGAAAAAGGAATGATATTAGTTTAGCGCCACCAAACCCTACTGATCTTCAGCATTTGGTGATTCCAATTACATACAAAGTATATAAGACAGATAACGGAGCAGAAGAAACATTTCTTTTGGCGGATAGTGGTCAAGGAAGTAATCGTATAATCATATTTGGCAGGGAATCTTGGATACATTATTTAGCAGAATTGAGATTTATATATGGAACAGCTGATAGCGGGTTATCCACCACAAATAAAGCCAAAAAAAAAATTGAGACGCAGACGATAGAATAAGAAAAATTGTTCTTGAATACGGTGAAAGAGATTGTTTGGAATATCTTAGAGGAATAGCGCATAACTATCAAATGAACTAAAAAATTTCATTGTTTAATATTAATGTGAGATTTTACTGCCATTATAAAGATTTTAAAAATATATTTCCTTTTTCTGGTTGAAGTTTGTAACTCATTTTTATATATAACCAATAAAATGATATTTATTTTACCTCTTTTTAAAAAATCACTATGTAGTATGTAGTTGTATAAATAAAGGGGACTGAGAAGTATGAAAGAACAGGTGGGAGGGAAAACAATCAGTACAGTGAGTCATAGAGATGTAAAGCATGAAAACAGACCCTTCAGTCCAACCCGTCCATGCCATCCAGATATCCCAACCCAATCTAGTCCCACCTGTCAGCACCTGGCCCATATCCCTCCAAACCCTTCCTATTCATATACCCATCCAAATGCCTCTTAAATATTGCAATTGTACCAGCCTCCACCACTTCCTCTGGTAGCTCATTCCATATACGTACCACCCTCTGCGTGAAAACGTTACCCCTTAGGTCTCTTTTATATCTTTCCCCTCTTACCTTAAACCTATGCTCTCTAGTTCTGGACTCCCCGACCCCAGGGAAAAGACTTTACCTATTTATCCTATCCATATGTATATTTCCAATGGCGAATTGTCTCCAGAGGTCAAACAACCCCAGTGGAGAGACGCTGGTGGAGAACTGGCAGTGACTAATCATCGGCAGCGAATCTGCACCAACCCCAGTGTTGGAGCCCTTCTTGATGCAGACATGATAGGCCAGATGGCCTCCTTCTGCACCATATCAATTGTGTGTTATTGTACCGCAGCCTTTTGATTCAGGATACACCCAGAAATGCTGCTTAGCATTTCCCAGATAAATATCTCATTATTCTACCTTGCACAATATACAAAGATTTGGATGATATCTTGTGATGAAGTGGTAATATCCTCACCTCTGGGCCAGGAAGCCCAGGTTCAAGACTCCACAAGTTACAACATATTTGAATAGATTGATTATAATAAGGAGTTGAGATTATAGATTATAGGAACTCGTAGCACTCTAATGATTTTTCAAACTTTTCCGCAGATCATTCTGGTTTTTGACCATGTGCTTCTATATTTCAAGCAGTGTCCAAAATTAATTATACTGGAAGGAAATATTCAGCAGGTCAGGCACGTTGGAGATGGACCCCCCTTGAGTACAAGTGACTGCTATTTTCCCTCTGCTCCTTTCTCCCTCAGCTGTCACGTGCACAAACTCCCCTCAATATTTCAACCAACTGGCAGTTCCTCACATCAGAGTCTTGAGTGCCTAGAAGCTATTCAATCCCAGTGACAAAATTCAGATGAACTGTTATTCAATGTCTACAACAGAAATTGCTCCACAGTTTGACAAACTTTGACCAGTCTTCCACTTTCTAACATAAAATGGTTGTGGCCAAAGCTGACATTCAGCATACTGTCTGGTGTACCGAAGTTGCTGGAATGACTGCAGTACCATAAAATGGAGGTAAAAACAAGGACTGCAGATGCTAGAAATCAGAGTCTAGATTACAGTGGTGCTGGAAAAGCACAGCAGGTCAGGCAGCATCCGAGGAGCAGGAAAATCGACCATTTGGGCAAAAGCTCTTCATCAGGTTTACCATAAAATGGAGTCAACACTTTCAGCAGGAGAGGAGAAAGGTGAAAGAAATAGCCGAGACCTTTCTGCATCCAGAGAACTATTCACCTAAAGCAAATAAATCAACACCAAAGCTTTCTCAAAGGATTAAAAAGGAATGAGAAGATTTGTATAATTAAAATGAACCTGTTAATTATCAGATTTCAACTGGACATCTCACAGCAGCACATGCTATTAAGATCACAGCACAATTGTAAATGGAAAAAGAAATCTAACCATATGAACAATCTATTTTTGTCACTACAGTGAGGCATGGATTGATTAATTGAAGAAAGAGGAAGCAGGCAATTAAAATAATTATTCATTTGGGAGCAAACCAGGCAAATTCAATATCAAGGGACATGGGGCAGTGTGCACATAATCAACTGTCACACAGATGGTCTTCAAAGATACCTGAAACATTGATCTCAAAATGAGTCTATCAAGTCACAATTCAGGTAATTATACAGCCACAACATAAAAACAGAAGCAGGAACTGGTGAATAACACTAATGGAATTTGGCCAACTATCATACAGACGTCCTTCCACCCTTAAATCAGTCACTTGGCATTGAATTTGGTGAAAACAAGGACTGCAGATGCTGGAAACCAGAGTCTAGATTAGAGTGATTAGATTACTTTAGATTACTTTAGTGTGGAAACAGGCCCTTCGGCCCAACAAGTCCATACCGACCCGCCGAAGCGCAAACCACCCATACCCCTACATTTACCTCTTACCTAACACTACGGGCAATTTAGCATGGCCAATTCACCTGACCTGCACATCTTTGGACTGTGGGAGGAAACCGGAGCATCCAGAGGAAACCCACGCAGACACGGGGAGAATGTGCAAACTCCACACAGTCAGTCGCCTGAGGCGGGAATTGAACCAGGGTCTCTGGCGCTGTGAGGCAGCAGTGCTAACCACTGTGCCACCGTGCCGCCGCCCGTGCTGCTGGAAAAGCACAGCAGGTCAGGCAGCATCCAAGCAGCAGGAAAATCAATGTTTCGGGCAAAAGCCCTTCATATGAATTTGGTGAGACATGCTCTCTCAATTTCATAGTTACAATCAAATGATCTTACTCAAGCAGGTACAAGAATGGATGATTTATGCAGGATCTTGTTTCAGTGGAGTGTGCAATACTCTGATGGTTAGATTATATAAAGCCATGACGTGGAGATGCCAGTGTTGGACTGGGGTGGACAAAGTCAGACATCATACGACACCAGGTTATAATCCAACAAGTTTACTTAAAATCACAAGTTTTCAGAGCAGTGTGATTTTAAATAAACCTGTTAGATTATAACCTGGTGTCATGTGACTGCTGACTTAGATTACAAAAGCACCTCCTAAAATGAGAGTGTGTTGCCTGAAAAGCACAGCAGGTCAGGCAGCATCCAAGGAGCAGAAACATTGACGTTTTGGACCGGTATCCTTAATCAGGAAAATTCCTGATTAAGGGCTCTAGCCCAAAACGTCGATCTGCTTGCTCCTTGGATGCTGCCTGACCTACTGTGCTTTTCAGGTGGTAAAAACAATGACTGCAGATGCTGGAAACCAGATTCTGGATTAGTGGTGCTGGAAGAGCACAGCAATTCAGGCAGCATGATGCTGCCTGAATTGCTGTGCTCTTCCAGCACCACTAATCCAGCTACTGTGCTTTTCAGGCAACACACTCTCAACTCTGATTGCCAACATCTGTAGACCTCACTGTCTCCACTGCCTCGGATGGGCAGACTGTAGAAAGACACTATAGTTTACCTCATGAGAGTTCTTTGTCAGATAGTGGGATCTAGACTAGGAAATCTTTAAAAGCACAACACATATACACTCCTCTCATGAACACATTATTCCATTTTCTTAAAAAAAAATTAGTCAACACAACCTGTGAATCTACGTGATGTAGTGGCACACTGTGATGTGCTCTAGCGTGTTGCATGATTTTGCAACAAAATGGCTATGAATTGATATGGCCACATTCTGATCTCAGTCATGCTCCTGATGGAAGTCTTAAACTCATACTCAGCATCTCAAACAAGAATAGGAGAAAGTTAAAATGAAGCATTAAATTTACTCATCCAGGCACAATGGCTAGTCCTGGCTACAGAACAATCAGATAAATGACAACAGAATTTAGATGAAATGCAAATTAGTACACTTAAGCAAACACTGTATACTCAAATCAAACTGGGAATGAGGCGGTTTCATTGCATCCTCTTTAAAGCTTTCAGTATTTTTAATTTCAAAATTAGTTTGTTTTGTCAGGGAGATAGATAAAATAATCCATTGCCAGAAAAGCTATCCATTAAGGAAAGGACCTGTAGAGTTAATCAAATATGTTCAAAACAATAGCAATTCCTTAGATAGAGCAGGAAGAATTGGGAAAAGGAACAGGGTTAGAAGTCACATGACACCAGGTTATAGTCCAACTGGTTTATGTGAAATCACAAGCTTTCAAAGCATTGCTCCTTCAGGTGAACCATAACCCCAGCCCAACAGCGGCACCTCCACATCAGGGAAAAGGAAGGGAGGGAATTCAAAATTATTTGTACACTGTCTGACAGTTTGCTGGAGGTAGTGTTATATGGTTCATTATTGGAAAAGGTTAACTTCACAGGACTATGGGGAAAAAGTTGAGTGTGACAGCAGTTGAATTACTCCTTTGGAATACAATAAGAAACTAAATGGTTGCAGCAGAAAAGAAAGTCATTCTATGAAATACAATATCCAGTCAACAAGAAAAATAGATGGATTTACATGTCATAGAAAGTAGGAGCAGGAGGCAATTTAGCCTGTTGTGTCTGCTCTATCCTGCCATTCAGGACATACAGAACCTGCTAAAAATCAGGCTTGAGGCCTTCAGAAAAAGAGACCCACTCAAATATAAGGAATCCAGGCAGGACCTTCGCGGAGCCATTAAGACAGCCAAGGACCAATACCGATCCAAAGTAGCAACCCAGACTGACACCTGGCAACTATGGCAAGGACTGAATGACATCGCAGGTTCTAAAAAAGTGACAGTACAACATAGCAGACAATGACACATCCCTCCCAGATCGCCTCAACGCCTTCTGTGCTCGCTTTGAGCAGAATTTCGGCAGAGAGGTAGCATCTATTTTGACAAGTCCTGACGAATATATCCCAACAGTCACTGCATTAGAAGTCAGATCAGTTTTCCTTCGTGTGAATCCAAGGTAAACAATGGGAGTACTAGACAGTGCATTCAGAGCATGTGCAGATCAACTTGCAGAGGTGTTCTCAGACATCTTCAACCTCTCCCTGCAGCAGGCCACTGTCCCTGCATGTTTCAAGAGGGCCAACATCATCCTTGTGTTTCAATGACTACCGCCCAGTGGCCCTAACTTTGGTGGTCATGAAGTGCTTTGAAAGGCTGGTCATGACATCAACCACCTCCAGCCTCCCCACTACTCTTGATATATTTCCCTCCCCTCCCCTATCAGCGTTCCAGAAAGACCACTCCCTCCGCAACTCCCTCGTCAGGTCCACACCCCCCCACTAATCCAACCTCCACTCCCGGCACCTTCCCCTGTAACTGCAAGAAATGCAAAACTTGCACCCATACCTCCCCCCTCACTTCCCTCCAAAGCCCCAAGGGATCCTTCCATATCCATCACAAATTCACCTGCACCTCCACACATCATTTACTGCATCCGCTGCACCCGATGTGGCCTCCTCTATATTGGGGAGACAGGCCGCCTACTTGCAGAACGTTTCAGAGACATCAGAGAGACCTCTGGGACACCCGCATTAATCAACCCAACCGCCCCTTGGCTGAACACTTTAACCCCTCCCACTTTGCCAAGGACATGCAGGTCCTTGGCCTCCTCCATCGCCAGACCATGGCAAAATGACGCCTGGAGGAAGAGCGCCTCATCTTCCGCCTAGGAACCCTCCAACCACAAGGGACGAATGCAGATTTCTCCAGCTTCCTCATTTCCCCTCTCCCCACCTTATCTCAGTCCCAACCCTCGGACTCAGCACCGCCTTAACCTGCAATCTTCTTCCCGACCTCTCCGCCCCCACCCCCTCTCCAGCCTATCACCCTCACCTTAACTTCCTTGCACCTATTGCATTCCCAACGCCCCTCCCTCAAGTCCCTCCTCCCTACCTTTTATCTTAGACTGCTTGGCACACCCTCCTTATTCCTGAAGAAGGGCTTATGCCAGAAACGTCGATTCTCCTGCTCCTTGGATGCTGCCTGACCTGCTGTGCTTTTCCAGCAACACATTTTTCCACTCCAATTTGCCTATTGGACCAACAGATCCATGTCAGGTGCCATATCACTTGCCCTTCACTCCTCCCTAGAACATCTTGACACCAAGAATATCTGCGTAAGAATCCTATTCATTGACTACAGTTCAGCCTTCAACACAATTATCCCCTCGAGACTGATTACTAAACTTAGTGAATTGGACTAAGCCCCACTCTCTGAAATTAGATCCTCAGTTTCCCGACCCACAGGCCACTATCAGTGAAAACTGGGGACAATATTTCACATCCTCATTAACACTCAACACTGGAGCTCCCAGGGGTGTGTACTCAATTCCCTGCTGTACTCACTGTATACCCTGACTGCGTCGCCAAATACCAGACTAATGCCATTTACAAGTTCGCTGATGACACCACCATAGTCAGTCGAATCTCAGGTGGCAATGAAACAGAATACAGACAGAAGGTGGAAAACCTGGAAAAATGGTGCACTGAGAATAACCTAGCTCTCAGTGCCAGCAAAACCAAGGAACTCATTATTGACTCATGCCCCCCTACATATTAACAGCACAGAGGTGGAACGAGTGGAAAGTGTCAAGCTCCTGGGAGTGGTCATCCAAAAGAAGCTGTTTTGTACTCTTCATGTGGACGCATTGGTTACAAAGACTCAACATCTCTTCTTCCTCAGGCAGCTGAGGAAATTTGGCATGACGGCAAATACCCTTGCCAATTTTTATAGGTGCGCCATTGAGAGCATTCTGTCTGGATGTATCACTACCTGGTATGGCAACTGCATCATTCAAGATCGGAGACGGTTACAGAGAGTGGTGAACTCAGCCCAGACAATCACAAAACACCAACCTCCATTTACCAGGCTCGCTGTCAAGGAAAAGCCGCCAGGATTCTTAAAGATCCATCCCACCCTGGCAATGTTTTTCTACAACCTCTACCATTGGGGAGAAGGTACAGAAGCCTGAACACACGCACCAGCCAGTTTCAAAACAGTTTCTACCCTACTGTTGTTAGAATACTGAATGGACTCTCAAACTCTTAACATTTGCCTGTACCTGTGTTTTAGTTTTTTCTGCTGTTTACCTATTATTTACTATCTATGCTACTTAACTGCGTGATCTGCCTGTATTTCTCACAAGATAAAGCTTTTCACTGTGCCTTGGTACACGTGACAATAAATTGAATTGAATCGAATTCAATTCCACTTCTATACCCAATTTTTCTTGATGCCTTTAAAATCTAAAACAAATTTTATTTCTTGAAGATATTCAGTGACTTGGCTTCCACAGACTTCAGTGGTACAGAACTCCACAGGTTCATTATCTTAGACTGAAGATGGTTTTCCTTTTCTCAATTCGGAATGGTCTGCCCTGTATCCCCTAGTTCTAGACTTCCCAGGGGAAACTGGTCCCTGCATCTAGTCTGCATCTTCCGCCGAGGGACCCTCCAACCACAAGGGATGAACTCGGATTTCACCAGTTTCCTCATTTCCCCTCCCCCCACCTTGTCTCAGTCAAATCCATCGAACTCAGCACCGCCTTCCTAACCTGCAATCTTCTTCCTGACCTCTCCGCCCCCACCCCAGTCTGACCTATCACCCTCACCTTGACCTCTTTCCACCTATCGCATTTCCAACGCCCATCCCCCAAGTCCCTCCTCCCTACCTTTTATCTCAGTCTGCTGGACACACTTTCCTCATTCCTGAAGAAGGGCTTATGCCGGAAACGTCGATTTTCCTGTTCCCTGGATGCTGCCTGACCTGCTGCGCTGTTCCAGCAACACATTTTCAGCTCTGATCTCCAGCATCTGCAGACCTCACTTTCTGCTCTAGTCTGCCCAGCCCTGTTAAGAGTTTTATACAATTTACTGAGGTATCCTCTCACCATTCTACACTGTATTAAACACAAGCCTAGTCAAATCAATCTCTCCTCATAGGACAGTCCAGTGACCCCTGGTATTAGCCTAGTGAACCTCCACTGTACTCCTTGGATGGCAAGTCTATCCTTTCTTAGATAAGGAGACCAAAATTATACACAATAGTCCAGGTGTGGTCTCACCAAACCTGATTAACTCAGAATACTACTTTTGACTTCACATCCTCTTAAAATGAAGGCCAACATATCAACTGCCTTCCTAACTGCTTGCTGCACCTGCATCTTATGCTTGAAACGTCGATTCTCCTGCTTCTCAGATGCTGCCTGACCAGCTGTGCTTTCCCAGCACCACACTCTTCGACTCTATACACTTTCATTGACAGTTCAAAGACACTCAAAATCCTTTTGTGCATTCACACTTCCCAGTATGTCACTATTTAAATTGTATGCTTCCTTACTGTTTTCCACACCCAAGTGTATAACTTCACATTCAGAAAACATGGACATGTTGAATTTGGTTTCTTCATCCAGGTCATTTTATGTACATCGTGAATAGCTGAGGGGGGAGGGGTCGATTCTTGCAATACCCCATTAGCCACTGCCTGCCACTCAGAAAAAGACCCATTTATTCCCACTCTGCTTCCTGTCTGTCAGCAGTGCAGTGGTTAGCACTGCTGCCTCACGGCACCAGGGAGCTGGGTTCGATTTCAGCCTCGGGTGACTGTGTGTTTGGAGTTTGTGCATTCTCCCATTGTCTGCATGGGTTTCTGCCAGGTGCTCCGGTTTCCTCCCATAGTCCAAAGATGTGCAGATTAGGTGGATTGGCCATGCTAAATTGCCCATAGTGTCCAGGGATGTAGAGGTGGATGGATCAGCCATGGAAAACACAGGGTTACAGGGATATGATGAGTCGGGGTGGGATGATCTGAGGATCGGAGTGGACATGATGGGCCAAATGGCCTGCGTCCGCACCATAGGGATTCTATGAACCAATTCTCAATCCATGCCAACATATTACCCCTTACTGTCTTAGCTTTGTCTGCTAACCTCTTACAGAACTTTATCAAAAGCAGTAGTTTGCCCTTCTCCATTCTACTAGCGATATCCTTCAGTAGATTTGTTAAGCATGATTTGCTGTTCATACACCCTTGCTAGTTTTGTCCAATCTTGTTAAATGTTTGTTACCATGTCTTTCAGAACAGACTCCAGCATTTTCCCCTTGACAGGCAGTTCATGGTTTAGGAGCAGCTCACTTATGAAGGCTTGTACTATAAGTGAGAGTGCATATTAATGCTCATTTAAGGATTTGAAATATAAATTTTTGCACTAACTTACAAATAGTTATTTTATATTGTGCTATATTGTGTTCTAACTTGTGTACAAATTAACTTCTAAACATACTCAGGAATAGAACCCACTCCTAACCCTAGGACTGCCTGTACTGATGTTGAGTGAACTGATCTGTAACTCTGTTCTTTCAGAGCCTTCCTTAATTTCATTCTGCATAAATACAAGAATATGAAACGCACTATATGATAGACACATAGTTTATTCTCAGCCTTGAAAATTAAGAATAGGCCTACTGACTCTCACCATGGAGTTATTAGGCTGACATATTTGTGTGGTATGGAGGATGGAAAGCACTATCAAAAGTGGTATTGATCACATAAGGCATATCAGGTAAGCATATACGATACCATGATGTAAGCCATAAGATAGAACAGCAGAATTGGCCATTTTGCACATTGAGCCCATTCCACCATGATGTGTTTCTCTACACATTAGAGAACCCCATACTAATCAAGGGCCTATCTCTTAGTCTTAAATATACTCAATGACTTGGCCTCCACAGCCTTCTGTGGCAAAGAATTTCACAGATTCACCATCTGGCTGAAGAAATTCCTTTTTACCAACTGGAAAGAGTCATCCCTTCACTCTGAGGCATGTTCTGGCCAACACCTATCCACTTACTAGACCCACTCGAAGTCATTATCTGATAATTTACCTCAAGACTGCTTGTAGAATCCAACTGCATTGGTTGTGACACACTGTGGGATGTCCCAAATTTCTTTCCTTCTGTTTTTCCAAAAGTACTCTGCTTAAGGTAGAATTAGAATTATCAAAGAACTAAGTGCTGTATGCTGAGATATGGTGAATAAAAACAAGAATATGTGAATGCTCCCAATCTCTGCCTGTGGGAGGTGCTCATCAGAAGGCAAAGTGAAAATTGAGCAAAGTACAGATCACTATAACTCTTGCATGTGAGTTAATGTCTGCTGTGACCCTGGAGATGGGGAAGTGGAACATATAACTTTTTTTTAAAGTTGTAAATACAAGTGGAAGTTGCAACATTTAGAACAGATCATTCCAAACTTTTTGCAGCTGTCAGCCTGATAAAGCAAGAATTCAATAAAATGGTACAATGTATCAGAGAAGCACAACCACTATGTAAATGTGCTAAGGCACATCACAGCAACACAGGACAACCAAGTATGACAGAGCTCGAGGTGATCTTAAATCAGGTAACCAAAAGCTTGGTCAAAAACAATATGCTTTAAGAATTATCTTAAAAGGAAGAAAGCAAAGTAAAGAGGCAGAGGGTGTAGGCAGGGCTTTCAGAGTTCAAAATCTTGGCAAGTGAAGCCACGGCAACCAATGGGATGGAGGGACTAATGACTGGAGAGAGACTGGATCAGTTAGGACTACAGTGTTTTAGCCTTTATTAATAAAGGGACTGAGTTCCGGAACCAGGGGGTTACGCTGCAGCTGTACAAAGCTCTGGTATGGCCACACTTGGAGTATTGTGTACAGTTCTGGTCACTGCATTATAAGAAGGATGTGGAAGCTTTGGAAAGGGTGCAGAGGAGATTTACTAGGATGTTGCCTGATATGGAGGGAATGTCTTACGAGGAAAGGCTGAGGGCCTTGAGGCTATTCTCATTAGAGAGAAGAAGGTTGAGAGATGACTTAATAGAGACATACAAGATAATCAGAGGGTTAGATAGGGTGGACAGGGAGAGCCTTTTTCCAAGTACGGGGATGGCGAACACGAGGGGACACAGCTTTAAAGTGAGGGGAGATAGGTATAAGACAGATGTCAGAGGTAGTTTCTTTACTCAGAGTAGTAAGGGTATGGAATGCTTTGCCTGCATCGGTAGTAGATTCGCCAAGTTTAAGTGCATTTAAGTCGTCATTGGACAGGCAAATGGACGTACGTGGAATAGGCTTCAGATTAGTATGACAGGGCGGCGCAACATCGAGGACCGAAGGGTTTTTACTGTGCTGTAATGTTCTATGTTCATTGGAGTTTAGAAAAAAGGGGGGGGGGGGAAATCACATAGAAACCAAAAAAATTCTGATGGGATTAGACAGGGTAGATACACAAAGGATGATGTTCTCGATGGCCAGGGAGGCCAGAACCTGGCATCATAGTCTAAGGACAAGGGGTAGGCCTTTTAAAGTCAGAGATAAGAATGAATTTCCTCACCCAAAGAATGGTGAGACTGTGGAATTCTCAGCCACAGAAAACTTGTTGTTGCCAAAACACTGAAGACTTAAGAACCATATCTGCTCTTTCTTATGACCAAAGGAATTAAAGAATGTGGGGAGAAAGCAGGAACAGGGCACTGAGCTGAATGATCAGGCATGATCATATTGAATAGCAAAGCAGGCTCAAAAGGCCAAATAACCTACTTCTGCTCAGACATTCTATGTTTCTATGTTAATGGTGCAATAATTATAATTGTGAACATACACATGAATTAAAGGAGCACAGATAACAGAGTTTAGGGTTGGAGGAAATTATAGAAATAGGGACAAGCAAGGATATGGAGAGATTTGAAATTAAGGATGAGAATTTTTTTAAAAATTAAGACTTTACATAACCAGCTTTTTCAGTGAGCACAGGGGTGATAGGGGCTTTGTTACAAGTAAGCTCAACATTTCTGTGCTTAACTTACATTTCTAATCAAGTACAAGAATTTTAAAAATGACTGATTTCCCATTCCCACACAGTAGTGTCCAAAAATATCAATAAATAGCAATCAACAACGTCGAACATGCTGGGCACAGATAACCACAAGACTCAACAGAAGATTTTGCTACTATGAGCAAGTTTAACTAATTTAAACTTTCCCAGAAGATTTGACCATCCATCTAAAGCACAAAACCAGTGCGTCACTTGATAGCTGCCCTGGGAACAGGGGATGACTATTCAGCCCTTCAAGCCAATTCCACCATTCTATTAGATAGTTGCTACTTGTATCTTAATACCATCCACCTATAACCCTGAGTATTCATGCACAATATATAGTCTATTAATTTAATGTTAAAATTTTAATTTGACTACTTGCCACACACAAAGTCTTTAAGACTTTTGGAGCAAGAGTAATCCTTGACATTATGAAAAGACGCTTCTTGGCACCATCCCCATACAGAATTATACAGCATGGAAACAGACCCTTCAGTCCAACCAGTCCATGCTGAACATAATTCCAAACTAAGCTAGTTCCACCTGCCTGCACTTGCTCCATATCCCTCCAAACCTTTCTTCATCACTTATCTATCTAAATATCTTTTAAACGTTGTAATTCTACCTGCATCCACCGCTCAACTGGAAGTTCATTCCACATGCAAACCACTCTGTACAAAAATTATCCCTCATGTCTTTAAAATTTTTCTCTTCTTACACTAAGAATACGACTCTTAGTCTTGAAATCCCCCACCCTAGGGAAAAGACTTTCATTCACCTTACCTGTATCCCTCATAATTTTATAACCTTCTATTAATCACTCCTCAACCTCCTACGCTCCAGTGAAAAGAAGTCCCAGCCTCTCCTTATAACTGAAACCCTCCACGTCCGGCAATATCCTGGTAAACTTTTTCTGAACCCTCTCCAGCTTAATAGCATCCTTCCGAGAATAGGGAGACCAGAACTGGACACAGTACTCCAGAAGAGGCCTCACCAATTTCATGAACAGCCTCAACACGACATCCCCACCCCAAACTCAAAAGGTCTGAGCAATGAAGGCAAGTACACCGAACACCTTCTTAACCACCCTGTCTACTAGGAGAAATGAGGACTGATCCTGGAGATCAGAATTGAAGAGTGTCGTGCTGGAAAAGCATAGCTGGGAATGCAATAGGTGGTGAAAGTGACAGGCTGGAGCGGAGGGTGGAGCAGATAGGTGGGAAGGAAGATGGACAAGTCGGACAGTGCTGAGTTGGAAGGTTGGAACTGGGATAAGGTGGGGGAGCATCCGAGGAGCAGGACAATCAACGTTTCAGGCATAAGCCCTTCATGAGGAATGAGCCTCACCTGATCCCAGTTCCAACCTTCCAACTCAACACTGTCCCCTTGAACTGTCCTACCTGTCCATTTTCCTTCCCATCTATCTGCTCCACGCTCCTCTCCAACTTATCACTTTCACCTCAACTTTCATCTACTGTCGCTTTCCCAGCTACCTTTCTCCCAGCCCCACCCTTTTATCACTCAGTCTCCTTGGCCCACAAACCTCATTCCTGATGAAGGGCTTATGCCCGAAACGTACATTCTCCTGCTCCTCGGATGCTGCCTGACCGGCTGTGTTTTTCCAGCACCACACCCTTTGCCTATATGTGATGCAAACTTCAAAGAATTATGTACCTGAACGCAAAGGGCTCTCTGTTCCACAACACTACCCAAAGCCTTGCCATTAATTGTATAAAGTCCTGCCCTTGTTTGTTTTACCAAAATACAATACGTAACATTTATCCAAATTACACTCCATCTGCCACTCCTTAGCCCATTGATCCAGCTGATCAGGATTCCTGTGTAATTTGAGATAACCTCCTTCACTCTCGACTATATCACCAATTTTGGTGTCATCTGTAAATTTGCTAACCATGTTTGCTTTTTATATCTAAATCATTCATATAAATGACAAACAGAAGTGGACCCAGCACCAATCCCTACGGAACACTGTTGGTAACAGGCCTCCAGTCCCAAAAGCAACCCTGCACCACTCGGTCTCCCAATTTTGTATCTAATTGGCAAGCTCATCCTGAATTCCATGTGATCTAACTTTACTAATTAGTCTACCATGTAAAGTTTTGTCCAAGGCTTTTATTAAAGTCCAAGTAAACAAAGTGTAACTAATTAAAATGGTCTATTTTTAAGCTTTCCCCCTATTCTTGATGACTCCCCCCCCTTCATCTCAACCAGGGAAAATAGGGTACAGAGAAACCATTTATCCTATCCAATTCCTTAAACATCAGGTCTTGAGGATTTACATTCACTTGTTCTGAATATAATCCTTTTGGCTGAACCAGTCCATCTCAGTATTTATGCTCCACCCGGAATATCCTTCTTTATCTGGTCAAAATTGTTCACAATTTTGAACATCTCAATAAGATCACCTTCTAACTTTATCTGCTTCAAGGAGAATAAGCCCAATTTCTCTAATTTTTCTTTGCATCTAAAATCCCCATTCCTGGTATCATTCTAGTAAATCTCCTTTGCACTTTCTGAAAGGCTTTAACATTCTTCCCTAAGTAAGGTGCCCAAAACTGAACACAATACTCCAAACGTGGTCTGATTTGTAGAGGTGTAGCATTACTTTTGTTTTTATATTCTCTGCCTCTCTTTATAAACCCAGGTGTCCTATAAAGCCTTCTAAGTAAACTGCTTCAACTTGCCTGGCCACCTTCACAGAATTGTGCACTTGATTCCCGAGGTCTCTCTGCTCCATTACTCCTCTCAAGGCATGGAACCTGTATTGTCTTTCCATGCTTCCTCTACCAAGATGCACTACCTCTTATTTCTCTTTATTGAAATTCATCTGCCAGGAGTCTGCCCATTTGGCCAACTTGTCAATGTCCCTCTGGAGTTGTTCAGCATCAGTCATAATTCACTATTCTTCCAAACTTGGTATCATTGGCAGATTTTGAGATTTTGCTCTCCAAACCCATCTCCAAACCATTTATTTAACCTGCCATGTGACACTGTATTAAATATGGCAGTGAAGGGCAGAAAGCTCCAAGTCTCATCAGTGTCAAGTTCTTCAACCATTGAGTGTGGCACCAGAGGCCTGGTGTACACAAAGGAGGCGAGCAGCAGAGGACTGCCTAACATTAGCTGATTCTTGGCAAAATTCAGCCCACCGTGTCCAAGTTTTTCACTTTGTACACATCAGGACAGAATCACAAAACTACATTTCTCCCTGTCAGATACATTTACAAAAAGACAAAATAAGTGCAAACAAAACTGATGCCAAATGAACCATTGTAGTGATTGGAACCAGGGCCAGTGGATTTCATTGATTGGCCTAGATTAACAATCCCAATCAGGGAGCCCTGGCTGACAAATATAAACAAGAAACTCAGAAGGTCTCCGCAATCGAAAGACTGACTCCGAGCGAGCTGGTCACAACCAATGTACTATGCACAAGGTAACGGGTGACTTGGGTGTAGTTATTTGAATATCAGGGCAGGAGCAAAACATACCTGGCCCCTCAGAACGGTCAGAAAGGCTGGTCAGAAACAGTGGGTTGTCCCCCTCCACCTAGAGTTGAGGAAACCTCAGAGTCGAAGATGGATGCAGCCTTAATACTGTTACCACCGAAAGAAGGAATTTCTCCCGAGATGTTCCTTGCACAAGAAACAGGCTACAGTACAGTACATGCCACCTCTGTCGACGTCTGAGTCAGAGACTGGAGGTAAAAATGTCCCAGGAGATGCTACAAGAGAAAGAACTAGCCTACATCCCAGGGGCAGAGGTACTGGTGGTAGAGAATATAGTGATTGCAACAAGGGTCAGGTGGATCTCACTGACTAGGAAACCCTGGACTGGAGCTGTTAATCTGGGACAATTGGGGAGCCCTGATAGGGGATTCACAATGTCTCTTCATTCTAGGGACTGGCTGAGCTGGCTGGTCAAAGCCGAAGTACCGGGCACATCTAAATAAAGGGTGACTTGGTGACAGGATACCAGCCTCTGTGCAGCTATTTCAACCAACCAATTAATTATTACAGAATGGATTAGAATATTTGTATTTTATGCTGGCTTTGAACAAGTATAAAATGTTCTTCAGAAAGTAGCATTTAAAAGAGGCTCTGAAATCACCAGGAGAAATTGCAAAGTTTACTGCAAGAGTTCATTCACTGATGGTAAAGCACAAAGATGGAGAAGAAGAGGAGGATTAGAGAGGAAAAGCAGAAAGAAAAGCAACCATACATGCTGACTGTAATTGGAAAAGTAGTGGGCATGATGAGAATAACTATAGGAGGGTCCGAAGGGAGTAGAAAGTCAGAATTAGAGAAAATTATTAACGATACAATGAAGATTTGGTATGACACTAGTTGGATTGTCCACATTTCTCAAACAGATGACTGAAAACTTATGACTGCCCTACATCTGCTCCCAATCTGTCACATTTCCAGATCTTTGTTAGCATTTGCTGTGTCCTTTACCATTGTGCATTCATTATCAAAGATTGTAAGAAAAGTTTCACTCCCTCAATGAAAAGTTAACAAGTCACAGTGTCACAAATAGAGTTTGAATCTGCTGTAACCCTTTGGGTTTTATTTGCCAAGGTGAAAGGCAGTACATGGAAACTAGGGAGGAGTACAATGTAGATAATAAATCAAGATTAAAATAAAAAGACACACTTGTTGCTTACAAGCATTAGCCTATGCTCTTGGTCAAGTTTTGGTTATTTCATAGAATCATAGAATCTCCTTGTCTCAAATAAAAACAAATTGCTGGAAAAGCTCAGCAGGTCTAGCAGCATTTGTGAAGAGAAATCAGAATTAACGTTTCGAGTCCAGTGACTCTTCGTAAGGTCTGAGACAGGGTCATTTGACCTGAAATGTTAACTCTGACTTCTCTTTTAAAATGCTGCCAGACCTGCTGAGTTTTTCCAGCAACTTGTTTTTGTTTCTTAATTATGACATTCATAGTTCTTTTGGTTTTTATTTAGCTGTTTGCCTTCCAGGCTTCTTGATGGCAAGCACTATCATAACAGAAGGTCCAACCCCAAAAGGGGATAAGAACACTTATGAAGGAATCGAAGTTAGATTCAAGAAATGAATCTGAATGTTCTGAAGTGGGGGGGCCGGGGGTGGGGTAATTTTAACTCTGGTTTCTCTCCACAGGCTGCCACGCCTGCTAAAGTTTCCAGCAATTTCTGTTTTTGTGTTTGTTAGATTCAAGAAACATTTTTATCACCTAACTGGAAGAAGTGGGCAGCACGGTGGCACAGTGGTTAGCACTGCTGCCTCACAGCGTCAGAGACTCAGGTTCAATTCCCGACTCAGGCGACTGTCTGTGTGGAGTTTGCACATTCTCCCTGTGTCTGCGTGGGTTTCCTCCGGGTGCTCCGGTTTCCTCCCACAGTCCAAAGATGTGCAGGTCAGGTGAATTGGCCATGCTAAATTTCCCGTAGTGTTAGGTGAAGGGGTAAATGTAGGGGAATGGGTGGGTTACGCTTCGGCGGGTCGGTGTGGACTTGTTGGGCCGAAGGGCCTATTTCCACACTAAGTAATCTAATCTAAAAAAGTAAACAAAAACTGAAAATCTAATTCTAGGGCTAGTTATAAAGGTAATGTCAGTAACTGGGATCATAAAATTACCAGAAGGTCATTAAAGAAATGTCTGGTTCACTGAAGTCCATCAGGGAAAGAAATGTATTGTTCTTACCCAGTCTAACCTATATATGAGCCTCCAGAGGGAGGACAATTTGGCTGACTTTTACCTAGTCTCTGAAACGGCCAAGCTACTCAGCTTTATTCAAGATGATAACTGACTACCACTTTCACAAGGGCAAGTCGGCATGGACACAACTGCCCTTGCCAGCAAAGCAGGGGGATTACATTCGTTTCTATTTCCTCTGTGCTTCAGAAAAGGCATATCTCACTCAATTTCCTCCTTCTCATCGCTATCCTACGCTCACTGCTGAGCATCATGTTCACACGGCATCAGGTGGAATTCTGTAATGCCACCCCCTTGTTCAGTAGCCTGCTGACAGCCACTGTCAAGAGTGGAACATGAATGAGACACTGAAATACAATGAAACCAAGGGAACTGTATCACAGCAACACAGTCAGCTAATTAAAAAGAGGATTTAAAATGAAGAGAAAGAAAGAAATGGGGTAGAATTTACAATTAAGATATTAATCAAATTCTGAGACCAATGTTGTACAAGAGACTTTATAAAAAAAGATTACAACATAAAATATAACGATGAATTTCTTCTATTGTGTCTGGTTTAGCACGTGCTCCATACAAAGTAGGAAGTCCTAAGCTCTAACCTGTAGAAGCACAGCTTTTTCAGATCCTCTATGTATAGTGTACAGACTTCATCCAGAGGGTCATGCCGTAAAGGACTAATATCAGGCAATTTCACATTCCATGATTCCTGCCAGGGTTCCAAACTTTCTTCAATATGCTCTAAGATTCTCTTATCATGAGGAGAGCCAATTTGAGCTCCATTTTCCCAGTAAACCTGCCACAAGTGAACAGAAATAACATGTTAAATTTACATTCAGAATTGATAGCATGTTCTTGTTAGAATTTTGACTAATCAGAATATCTGGTTATGGAAAGGAAGGAGGATACTCCTTTCATCTTTCTGCTTTCTAGCAAAGGGCACAGTCACTTCATTGTTATTTGTCTTTGCCCTGACTTTATTTTTAAAGTTTTAGTTTCTTTTCTATCCCATTGTCATCCTCAGGACACTTTTGGTAAAGCCTGAACGAAAGGCAGCTTGAGTGGTGTCAGACTACAGATCAAACTAGATGCTTAGTTTTATATTGATTAATAGCTCTTAAATTTCAGCAATAAATTATGAGTTTTTTTTCCCTGAAGTGACTTTGATGCCAGTTTTTCATAATTTCAGAAATTTCCAGACAGTTTAATGATAAATCAGATAGTTCAGTTCAAGGTCAAATCTGGGAGCAATCAATGTAGTCTTCTTGCAGGCTTGAAGCAACTGCAGTGCTTCATCTTCAGAAATTCCTGCATTTTTACAGCAAAGATATTAATGAAAGCTGGTAATCTATAAATGGATGATGAACCAGCAACTCTAAATAATCAGTTTGCAAAATGCCTACTCCCAATTGTGGTATGGCTACTTATTTGTTTTATTTTTGAAGGTATGAGCATGCTCGTGTTTGGGAGAATGGAGTAAGAAATCTAACTGGGCAGAAGTCGATACTGCAGATGCTGGAGATTGCAGTCAAGATTAAAGTGGTGCTGGAAAACACAGGAGGTCAGGCATTATCAGAGGAGCCTGAAAAGTCTATTTTCATGCTTCTCCGATGCTGCCTGATTGTCAAGATTAAAGCGGTGCTGGAAAAGTACAAAGAAATCTAACCAGCATTACTGAACTTAACTTTTCAAAAACAGCAATTGCTGGAAAATCTCAGCAGATCTAGCAGCAGCCGAGAGAGAAATCAGAGTTAAATATTTCTTGTCCAGTGACTCTTCTTCAAGTTCTGAACCTGAAACGTTAACCGATTTCTCTCCACTGATACTGCTATTCCTACTGAAATTTTCCAGCAATTTCTGTTTTGATTTCTGATTTCCAGCATCCACAACTCTTTCATTGTTTTAAGAAAAAAAATCACATTTTAGTTAAGATCAAATATAGTCTTCAGCTGAAGCAGTGAATAACTGGACTGAGGTCTGCAGAGAGAGAATTCTAAATCTGTACATTCTGTTATCAACCTTAAAAAGACTTTCTATTAATATGGAAATATAATGTGAAGTTGGAAGGAGTAATAACAGCATGACAAGCTTACATACACAGATGATTTAAAATATAAAAGAATATTTTGAAACAAGTGCCAAATAAAGTGTAAAACATCGACATGATCGGAGTTAGTAAATCTTTAAAATTGAATTTCATGGTGTACAGGGTACTCAGTTGTAGAAAGCATGTAGAGGCAGAGGTATTTAAAACTTTTAAAGCAGGGATACATTAACTTTAGATTCTTAATTGAAAACCATGTCATTGGCAGTGCAGAAACATAGGGTTGAGGCCATAATCAAAACAACCATAATCTTATTGAATGGCAGAGCAAGCTCGAGGAATCAAATGGCTCAAAGAATATAGAACATTACAGCACAGTACAGGCCCTTCGGCCCTCGATGTTGCACCAACCTGAAGCCCATCTACCCTATACTATTCCATTTTCATCCATATGTTTATCTAGAATGACCATTCAATTGCCCTTTAAATTCTCGGGTTTACTGTTGTAGGCAGGACATTCCATACCCCTACTACGCTGAGTAAAGAAATTACCTCTGACATCTGTCATATCTATCACCCCTCAATTTAAAGCCATGTCCCCTCAACCTTCTTCTCTCTCACAAAAACAGCCTCAAGTTCCTCATAAGACCTTCACTCCATACCAGGCAACATCCTAGTAAATCTCCTCTGAAACCTTTCCAAAGCTTCCATATCCTCCCTATAATGCGGAGACCAGAACCGTACACAATACTCAAGTGCGGCTGCACCAGAGTTTGTAAAGCTGCAACATGACCTGATGGTTCCAAAACTCATTCCCTCTACCAATAAAAGCTAACACACTGTATGCCTTCTTGACAACCCTATCAACCTAGACGGCAACTTTCAGGGATCTATGTACATGGACACAAAGATCTCTCTGCTCATCTACACCACCAAGAACCTAACCATTAGCCCAGTGCTCTGTATTCCTGTTACTCCTTCCAAAGTGAATCAACACTCACTTTTCCGCATTAAACCTCACTTGCCACCTCTTAGCCCAGCTCTACAGCTTATCTACGTCTCTCTGGAATCCACAACATCCTTCGGCACTATCCACAACTCCACTGACTTTAGTGCCATCCACAAATTTACTAACCTATCCTTCTATGCCCTCATCCAGGTCATTTATAAAAATTAAAAGCAGCAGTGGGCCCAAACAGATCCTTGTGGTACATCACTTAGTAACTGAACTCCAGGATGAACATTTCCCATCATCCACCACCCTCTGTCTTCTTTCAGCTAGCCAATTTCTGATCCAAACCACTAAATCACCTTCAATCCCATGCTTCTGTATTTTGTGCAATAGCCTACCGTGGGAAACCTTATTAAATACTTTACTGAAATCCATATACATCATATCAACTGCTTTACCCTCATCCACCTGTTTGGTCACCTTCTCAAAGAACTCAATAAGGTTTGTGAGGCATGACCTACCCTTCACAAAACCATGCTAACCATCCCTAATCAACTTATTCCTTTCTAGATGATTACAAATCCTCTCTTATAATCCTTTCCAACACTTTACCCACAATCGAAATAAGGCTCACAGGTCTATTATTACCAGGGTTGTATCTACTCCCCTTCTTGAACAAGGGGACAACATTTGCTATCCTGCAGTCTTCTGGCACTATTTCTGTAGACACTAACGACAAAGATCAAATTCATAGGCTCTGCGATATCCTCCCTGGTTTCCCAGAGAATCCTAGGATAAATCCAATCTTGTCCAGGGGGACTTATTTATTTTCACATTTTCCAGAATTGCTAACACCTCCTTGTGAATCTTAATCCCATCTAGTCTAGTAGCCTGTATCTCAGTATTCACCTTGACAACACTGTCGTTTTTCAGTGTGAATGCTGACAAAAAAAATCATTTAGCGCTTCTCCTTGGGCTCCACGCACAACTTTCCATTACTGTCCTTGATTTGTCCTAATCTTACTGTAGTCATTCTTTTATTCCTGATATGCCTATAGAAGGGTTTTCCTTGATCCAACCTGCCAATGACTTCTCATGTCCTTTCCTGGCTCTTAGGTCTTTCCTGGCTAACTTGTAACTCTCAAGTGCCCTAACTGAGCCATCACATCTCATCCTAACATAAGCCTTCTTCTTCCTCTTGACAAGAGATTCAACCACAGCTCCCTCACTCGACCACTTCCTCCCTGCCTGACAGGTGCATACTTATGAAGGACACACAGTAGCTGTTCCTTGAATACGCTCCACATTTCAATTGTGCCCATTTCCTGCAGTTTCATTCGCCATCCTATGCATCTTAAATCTTACCTAAGTGCATCACAATTGCCTTTCCCACAGCTATTACTCTTGCCCTGTAGTATATACCTATTCCTTTCCATCGCTAAAGTAAACATAACCGAATTGTGGTCACTATCACCAAAGTGCTCACCTATCTCCAAATCTACCACCTGGCCTGGTTCATTACCCAGTACCAAATCCAATGTGGCCTCGCCCCCTTGTTGGCCTGTATACATAATGTGTCTGGAAATCCTCCTGCACACACTGGACAAAAACTGACCCATCTAAAGTACTCGAACTATAGTAATTCCAGTCAATATTTGGAAAGTTAAAGTTCCACATAACAACTACCCCGTTACCCTCACTCCTACCCAGAATCATCTTTGCAATCCTTTCCCCTATGTTTCTGTGGATATTTTTATCATGCCCTTAAACTGCTTTAATTATTCTCCACATTGAGGACACTTTGATTACTGTGTGTGTGTGATGTGAAGACTGTACAGTGTCTTCCTCAGTGAAGCTTTCCTAGCATCTCTACTTATTGGCATGATCGAATTATTTTTGGAAGCTCATTAATCTAGATCCTGAAGTTCGCACTCCCTCGCAAATCATCCTCTTCAGTTTGAGTTCATCAGTTTTCTGTACATCTCCTTCTTTCTGTTTCAAAATATAAACCACTAAGATTGCACCTTGGAGTGATCTCATTTAACTGTTGTATCAATATAAAACTCAAACATTTTAACTTTGAAGCATACAAACACAAGTATGTTATTCTATGATCTCCAATTTTTATTTCTGTAATGCTGTAATTTAAGTCTGATTTGAGGAAAGGATCATACTGTACACATCTGATGTAACACAATAATGTAATGTAGTCTGCTCCATATATTACAACCATCCTATAAATCTCGAATTGATTTCTGATTTTTGGTATTACATGGTCACATTCTAAAATTCCAGTTGCAATCTTGTATAGATTCAAAAAATTTATGAAAATAGCATGAAATCTAATCTGCTGTATATTAAGTCTTGGATGTTAATGTGTGGCAAAAGGAGAAGTGGTGTTTTCTTTTATTTCCTCCATTTGTACTTTGCTTATTAGCTGATGGAGGCCACCCAGGAAGAACTAGATGCTGATGTCATGACAACATACTGCCTCCTGGCCTTATCACCTAGTCTAAAAGAGGAGCAGCAAAGAGAATTTTGAAATAAGCTTTATCATGAAGGCATCTGGGTGTATTCAGGATAAAAAGCTATGAACTTGAAGCATCAACACACAAATTAATGTAGAGTAGCAAGAGAATTAAATATTTCCCTGACGCTTGATTGATGTGGAAATGTTAAGCTTTTTTTTAGAAAGCTATGTTTTAGTTGGTTATCAGTTGGTAAAGGAAGGAATCAGACTATAAGACTTTACTTGGACTAGATTTATTCAGAAGTGAAAAATATGCAGGCATATGCATACTCCATGCAGGTGCATAGCCTGCACATAGACCATGACTTGTCAGTAAGTGTCTCTTCATATGTGATCAAAAAACTAGCCAATCCATGCACTCCACCTTGATACACTTATTTTGAATTGATGCGATTAACTATAAAAGGTATTTTGTACAAAAATCAAGAGAATCCACAGACACATCTAAAGTCTTGAAGGAACCTTGACCTATGTAACAAATTCCCACTTAGTGGTAAATAAGAAGTGAGAGGTGATCTTAGAGGTTTACAAAATTATGAGGGGCATGGATAGGGTAAACAGGCAAAGTCTTTTCCCTGGGGTCAGAGTCCAGAACTAGAGGGCATAGGTTTAGGGTGAGAAGGGAAAGATATAAAAGAGACCTACGGGGCAACTTTTTCACGCAGAGGGTGGTACGTGTGTGGAATTAGCTGCCAGAAGAAGTGGTGGAGGCTGGTACAATTGCAACATTTAAAAGGTATTTGGATGGGTATATGAATAAGAAGGGTTTGGAGGGATATGGGCCGGGTGCTGGCAGGTGGGACTTGATTGGGTTGGGATATCTGGTCGGCATGGATGGGTCTGTTTCCATGCTGTCCATCTCTATGACTCTATGTCTCTGGAACCTACAGAAAACTGCCAAAAGGGTGACATCGCCTTTTCTGTTTCTAACTTCAGTCCATACTACCTCAGTAGACGAGTCCTCAAACATCCTTTCTGTCACTGTAATACGGCCCTTGAGTAACAATGCCACCACCCCCCCCATCTTTTCTGTTCTTACTGAAACATCTAAATCTGGGAACCTGCAATAACCATTCCTGTCCCTGCTCTATCCATGTCTCTGAAATGGCCACAACATCGAAGTCCCGGGTACCAACCCATGCTGCAAGTTCACCCACCTTATTCCGGATGCTCCTGGCATTGAAGTAGACACACTTCGAACCACCTTCCTGCTTTCTGGTGCACTCTTGCAACCTTGAAACCTCATTTCTGACCTCACTACTCTCAACCTCCTGGACACTGGAACTACAATTTAGATTCTCATCGCCCTGTTGCATTAGTTTAAACCCTCCCAAAGAGCAATAGCAAACGTCCTCCACGGGCTATTGCTACCCCTCTGGTTCAGGTGTAGATCATTCTGTTTGTAGAGGTTCCACCTACCCCAGAATAATCCCCAATTATCCAGGTATGCGAAACCCTCCCCCTTGCACCATCCCTGTAGCCACGTGTTCAACTCCTCTCTCTCGCCCTATTCCTCGCCTTGCTAGCATGTGGCACGTGTAACAAACCAAAGATAAACAACTCTGTTTGTCCTAGCTCTAAGCTTCCACCCTAGCTCTCTGAAATTCTGCCTTAAGTCCCCATCCCTTTTCCTACCTACGTCATTATTGCCTTGTGGACCACAACTTAGGGCTGCTCATGTTTATAACTGTCAAACCACTGCAAAAACAACAGAAAGACAAAACAGTGTAACACACTCAGCTCAGCAGTTTAATTTCACTGTGCCCAGATGCAGTTGGCAAACTAATCTAGAATCATCTCATCTTTTCTGTTACCATAACAACCAATGATGCAAGATTTGTCTTATTCTGTTTTGACCTTTCATAACTGTAATCCAGAAGGTGGTGTGTAAAACATAATACATCCATGCCAACCACTCCTAAATAGCGCACAAAACACTTTATAAACTGATTAGTCATGCACTTCACTGCACCTTGTATCCGTTGTCTTGCTTAGGATTATGTGACGCAGTAATCATCACACCAGCTGCAACATGAAGCTGCTTAACAGCATATGGCTAAAAAGAAAAAGAAATATCAGTCAATAAATGGCTAGTCCAGTGATTAACTGTACTCCCCTTTTTAATTTATCCCTGATGCTTTCCCACCAAATATAACGCACCAGAAACAATGAGTCATTTGAAGGAAGCAGTAATATAGAATTAATTGTGATTGATCCCTGATGAACACCCTGAAACATCAACTCTTCCTCGCTCTACCTAACTTGCTGAGTATTTTCAGCATTTTCTGTTTTTATTTCAGATTTTAAGGAGCCATCAGATTTTGCTTTTGAGCTTTGAAAGTATTCTGCTTGTGGTCATGAGCCCATTTTGGATTAGTGCATAGAATACCTGACAGCAATTCAGAGGTTGGATAGGAATGGCTCCTATTCTTAGTCCCAGATTGAACACTGCAAATATTAAGCTGCAAGTCAAGGATGTAAAAATGCCATTTGATTCATCAGGCCTGTACATTCACTGTCATGGTTATTCTATCATGAACCTTTACTTTCTCTCACTACCACCACCTACTGATTTCCCTGCTTTAAGAAACAAAATGTTCCTTTGTTTCCTTCCTGGAAGAAAAGATTTTGAATATAATGTTGTTAAGAAGAAATTCAGGAGAAACATCTACCAGGCAGTGATGAGAATGCAAAGCTTGCTTCCATAAGATAGGTAGAAATGAGTTACATAAACAAATTAAAAGGGGAAGCTTGTAAAATACAGGGAGAAAAGATTTGCAAGGTATGTTGATAGGGTGAGATGACAAAGGGTTGAAAAGAAAAGCAGGTGGGCAGGATAAACTGTATGTGGCACAAACACAAAGCAATTAGTTTAGTGGTCGGTTTCTCTGCTCGTGGATTCTGTATTAAAGAAAATATGGGAGAGTTTGTTTATAGAAAGATGGCAGAGTTATGTACATGTTTTTAACAATAAACTATAGCGTCCCAGATCAGATCGTGACATGAGATTTAAAGCGAAACGTCCCCTATGCTGTTCCAACAAGGTGGCTTTGCTACAGAAAATAGTCAATGCAACAATATTTTACATTGAAAAATAAATCACCTGGGCTAAGATTGTCAGTCTAGTGTCAGTTAATAACATGTCATGAGATCACTTCCACTAGGAAGTGGATAACACTGTTCAAAGTGATATAAAAGGAAGTCAGAGCTGGTTGTCTTCTTTCTGACATGGATTAGACTGGAACTGACATTCTGGAAATGTTGCATTTAAACCAATGCGCTATACAATCTCCCACACATTCCAAGTTTGAAGCTTTTCTCCAGAATCTTAAATTGGATTTATTAAGAATGCTTTCTGCTAATCCAGGCTTGACAGCATCAGATAGACAGTCAGATAGATTTACTGTAATCACAATCAATTCTTACCACAAATGGTGTTGGCACATAGGTAGAAAACAGATACACAGGTATATTCTTTCCAAGGAAGACAGCAGCAGTCAACTGGGCAAGTCTATAGCAAATGGTAAGAAAATAATTTTCATATCATTAATCATTAGATCATACTTACTATGCAGATCACAACTTGTCTTAAAAAACCTTCATCCAGATTCAGATAGTCACTCAACATTCCACACAAAAAAAATATAAACTTTAAAGTGGAAACGACACTACAATTATGCACATTACAAGAATAAATTCAGTACTGATAGATTATAAGGGATATGGATTAATGGCAAATAATCAACTCATTGAGTAGGCAGAATTGGCTCCAGGGGCTTAATGACCTAATCGTTTATCCACTTTTGAAATGTGACAGACTAACAACTGCAAATTCTCTTCAAAAATAAAGGAATTTTCAGCTTCTGGATTTCCATTAGGAAAAGAAAACATTGATGCAGTTTAGAGAAATTGTTGTATTGGTTTGACCACTTTCAAGCCTGATTAATAAGGAAATTAAAAAGTTATAGAAATTTTGAACGGCACTTACCTCTTGCTACTACAGCTCGTAGTCTCTTGACCTCGAGTATCATATCCAATCACAACACCTCTGTGTTTCAGGTCTGAGAAACACTTCTCAAGATACTTAAGCAAACCCTGCAAAGGTGAAAACAAGAAACTTTAAACAAACTTCCTCCAAGGAATAAGCTGTAAAATTGAATATAACCTGACCATTTATGAGTTACTAATAGTACTTAAAACCAACTGATGGACTGACATGCAGTACTTGGCCTGTTTACAAAGGACAATACAAGGCTAATAAAAATAAAGATAGACTTATATTATATTTTCCATGACTGCTGGATTTCTCAAAGCACTTTTCAACAAAGGAAACACCTTTGAAGTGTAGCCTGTATTATAGTGTAGGAAACATGGCACCAAGTTCAACATATAGCTAACTCCTACAAACAGCGACACCTAAATAAAGACCAAACTGTTTTGTGATTAGATTAGATTACATTACAGCATGGAAACAGGCCCTTCGGCCCAACAAGTCCACACCGACCCGCCGAAGCGCAACCCACCCATACCCCTTACCTAACACTACTAATTTAGCATGGCCAATTCACCTGACCTGCACATCTTTGGACTGTGGGAGGAAACCGGAGCACCCGGAGGAAACACACGCAGACACGGGGAGAATGTGCAAACTCCACACAGTCAGTCGCCTGAGGCAGGAATTGAACCTGGGTCTCAGGCGCTGTGAGGCAGCAGCGCTATCCGCTGTGCCACCGTGCCGCCCACCATGTTGATAGAGCAATAAGTAAATATTTGACAGGATACCAGGGTTAATTCTTCTGGTCTTCTTTAAAATAGTAGCATGGGATCTCGGGGCCTAGTAGTCGGGGCCTCTATTTAACATCTTATCCAAAAGCACCCCCAATAGTGTGGTACTCTCCTAATATTGCATTTTGATTTTTGTGCTCAAGTCTTGAAGTGCACCTTGAAACCAGAACTTCTCAACTCAATGGAGTGCTCCCACCTAACACACAGCTGACATAATACACTCAAAGCAAATGAAGCTTGACCACAATTACTACTTTACTCTTGTGATATGGTCAATAACATAGATCTATTCTTTTAAAAATCAGCCAGTCACTGATTTACAAAACTCAATCAGAAATCTAACATTCTACCCAAAGTATTTGTTCACGGAGTATATTTCATGCCCTATTTCATATCTGTTACATCTGAATCTCTATTGTCTTTAGGTTATTTAATCATTTGTGTTGAATTTTATGAAAAGCCTTTTGAAAGTTAATGTGCATCATACCATAGGGCTTCCCATAGTCGATACTAGTAGACATGTACAATCATCTCATGCCAACTGCTATCGGCTGTTTTACTGATCTACAGATGGTCATCAAGTGAGCTGTAGAAAATCAATTCTATTATTTGACATGGATGAAAGTCAACCTAACCTAACAACAATGTTGGCTTTGTCTCTTTTGAACTTGGAAACTACATTTCATGTTTGCATAGCATTCCTGCCTCCAGGCCAGGAATCCTGTGCTTGTGGCCAACTCCAGTATTTAATGGCCAAGGAAGGTGCATTTAAAAGCACTTGAAGAAGGGCTTATGCCCGAAACATCGATTCTCCTGTTCCCTGGATGCTGTCTGACCTACTGCGCTTTTCCAGCAACACATTTTCAGCATTTAAAAGCAGCCAAACAGCATAACCATCAACCTACAGAGCTTCCAGCACACACCAATGGTAGGCAGTGAAAGTAGATTTCCTGATCAGACCAGAGAAAAAGAACTTTAGAGCTTCTATCATTACGCACAACTCCAGATGACAACATGCATATAAAAGCTCATGTTGTCACAGCAATTCAAAATTGCCTGAGTGAACTGTAACATCACCACACTACAATGACCAGTTACCATTCTAAGAATGTTTCATTAGTTTCTACTATCTCCATCTTGCCAGTGCCCCTCAAATCTCTTTTCTAGTCACTATCAGTACTCTGGAATAAATGCTGTCTAGTGTTAAGGATTTATTCAATTGTTCCGAGTCATTAGTCTACAATTATAATTATCATTTCATTATTTTTTTCCTGTCGCTGTCCTGGATATTTATTAATATGTTCAATTTGTTCAGACTGTCAGAAATTCAGATTACTGGTTTAAAACGGTCTGGTTTCTGTCTTCCTCTTGAACTAGGTAGTAGGTCAATAGGCAAGTGCATTAAAGCAAACTAGCAAATATGTAAAATGAGGCTTTAAAACTCTAAATTCAGGTAGCTACTCAATACTAAGTCATCATTAACCTGATGCTTCCATATTACTGAGTATATTCTGAAGAGTGAGAAAAGAGAAAGAGATGGTGTTTTGTAATGAAAACTGGTGAACCTCAATTCCTAAAGCACATAAACGTAATCAGCAATTTATCAAAACAAATTGCGGTCATCCCAGGATAGTTGAAACACTGCAACACAAGATAATCAACTGCTCTGACTTCCGCAACCACATATCCTTATCTGATTTGCTATTTGAAAGTGTTCAGTGTTTTGGCATTTAAAAAAAAAATTGCCAACATGTTAGTAAAGTGAAAAATAATGTCACAAGGAGGGAACCTGGTAGTCTGCCTGCTACAGACTTAAAGAAAAGCTCATCAACAAACACTTGTTTACAAGTTTAGGCAAGAGGGTAAGTGGTGGATGTCACAGACTTATAAAGTCAATAGCTTACAGACAGGTGAAGCAAATGGGTAAAATCTTGCCAGAAGGAATAAAATATTGAAAATGTGAGGTTATGCAGTTTGGTTGGAAGAATACAGAAGCTGAACGTTACTTAAATTGAGAAGACGACAGCCAGTTACAGAACAGAAGGATGCAGAATGCTTGTTCTTGAATCATAAAAGCTAGCATCCAAGTTCTGTGGGTAATATGGGAGGCAAGTGGTCTTTATTTCAAAAGAAATGGAATATAAAATTAGGGAAGCTTTCCTAAAATTATACAAGGCACCAGTTAGGCCATAGCTAGAATCCTATGTACAGTTTTGGGTCTCTTATCTAAGGAAAGATCAACTGCCATTGGAGTCAGTGCAGAGAATTAGAATTAGAATCTATAGTGTGGAAACAGGCCCTTCATACCAACAAGTCCACACCTACCCTCCAAAAAGAGTAACCCACCCAGACCCATTCCCCTCCTCTATATTTACCCCTGACTAATACACCTAACACGATGGACAACTTAACATGGCTAAATCACCTGACCTGCACATCTTTGGATTGTGGGAGGAAACTGGAGTACCTAGAGGAAACCCACACAGACACAGGGAGAATGTGCAAACTCCACACAGATAGTCATTCGAAGCTGGAATTGAACCCGGGTCCCTGGCGCTGTGAGGCAGCAGTGCTAACCACTGAGCCACCATGCCACCCCAAGAGACTGTCTGATGAGGACAGGATGAGTAGGCTGGGCGTTTACTTGATGGAATAAAGAAGAATAAGAGGCAACCTAATGGAAATATTCTTAGGGGTCTCGACAGGGTGGATGCGGAAATGCCGTTTCCCTTTGCTCAAGATGGACCGAGGGCATCATCTCAGGATAAGGAGTTGCATACTTAAGACTGAGATTAAGAGGAATTTCTTCTCTCAGTGGGCAGTGTCACACACACACACACACACACAAAATGGATAGACGAAAAGACCTGGTCCTTGTTCGCAGGGTCCACTGAGATAGCACTTTTGGTTTGTCAGGACATGCTGCTCTTTCGACTCTCCTTTTCCAGATACGCTCACTTGCTTATAGAAGGCTCAGTGCGGCCAAACCAAAAGTCAATAGCTTACAGCAACAATAAAACTGGCTACCTTTAGGTCTGAGATACTTTTAATTGCAGAGAAAAGAGATTCAATTGTTTCTGTGAAAACATTTGTACCCTAAGCTGTTTAGTTAACTGGAAACCGATTACATAATTGTCAGGAGGCCTGTGTTAATGACTGGTCACTGGTCTACAGGCTAATCAGTTATTTGTCATAAGCAAAGCTCCACTTGTCCAGATCGTTTGGCGCCAGTTCATCTACAAACTAAGCTTTCATTTTGAACAATCAGCTTTGTAAATAGCACATAGAATGAGTATCAGGTTACTTGCTTTTGAAAATGCATGGTAATCCTTCAAAAACCATTTTTTTCATTTCAGTCCACAATCAGAAATAAAAGAAAATACACTATAAACCTTTTTTTAAAAAAAACAAGAATGTAACATTTACAATTCAGAATTGTCTATATCGAAGGAGCATTTAAAGATTACAAGAGCTCTACACTTAGTTCAGTTTAAAAACAAAAATCTTTCAAAAAGGGGCAAAAAGGTGTGAAGGCATTTGGGGGAAATCAGCATATATGGTGTTAGGTCATGGATCAGCCATGATCTCACTGCATAAAGGAAGATTCAAGGAGTGAAGTGGCCTCCTCCCATCCCCATGTTCATGAACCTCCTAGAATTTGCTGTTTTTAAGAAGTTCCTCGCCTCTGACAGACAGGGGGTCAGGGATGTCTTTCTTCTTGTCCACATTCTGCACTAAAAAGTCCAGGTTGAATCAGGCAAACTTTTGAGTCCACGCTCTCTATCTTGTGCTGTATCCTTCTCAGATCAAACTCACTTCTATAATGACTCCTAGCACCTGCTGTAGCCAAAACATAATCCTTGCCTTGAAGGCTGGGCCTTAAAACAAGTACAGGCTACCCTATACCCATTCTAGTCTCTTACTATTTTGTATCCTCTACTCAGGTGGTCAACTAACTCATCAGCACGCTTAAATGGCTGCAACATGCAACCAAAGATAAGTGAGCACAGAGTTTGTCTACATTAGAAGCAAATGGATATGGATTAATTGCACATTGTTATCCTTGACCTTTTCTCAGGTGCTATCGAATTTCTACCCAAAGGTTCCACAAAAGAAACTCTGGAAATATCTTTTCAGGGTTCGATTCAGGATGCCCTCAAGATCTTCTCAAAATTCACTAACACTCAATTAGAGGCCCTCGTCTTGGGATTGTTGTGATAGGATGTCCTCCCACACACTACTTCAAATGCTCAGTGCTATGATTTCTCTCCATCTTAATTTGTACATTTCTGGACCACAAACTCAACAGACCCACACTTCTTTAGACAGACTGTGTCACATCAGCACTGCTGTCTGCTGATATGCTGACCACATCCATCTTCTTTACAGGGGACAGAAAGTAAATACTAACTGATTGGACACCAGTGGCAACTGCTAATCATGCTCCAGTCACAGCCTTAATGTTCAAGAGGTATTCGCAAAGAGGAGGAAATTCCCATTACTAAGTTTACAAATACTCAACATTAGAGGTTAACGCGATCACATTTAGCATTTCATTGTTTTAGGTAATATTTTCAAATCAAGCTAAAGGCCACATATTTCGCCAAACTACCCCAGTAGTTTTTAAGAAACATAGGAAATAGGAGCAGCAGTCGGTCATTCAGCCTGTTGAGCCCACTTCATCATTCAATATGATCAGAGTTGAACCTCTATCTTGATACCATACACCCATTCCCTTCCTCACCTCTCAACACCTTTAGCCTATGAAATCTATTCCTTTCTTAAAGATATTTGGACTTGGCTTCCTCAGCATTCTATGGTAAAGAATTCTACAGGTTCACCAACCTCTGAGCAAACAAACTTCTCATCTCAGTCTGAAATGGCCTACCCCATATCCTGAGACCATGACCCCTTCATCTGGAACTCCGGGGGATTCTGGGTAATCCAAGATGGAGGACAGGAACATTTTCTGGCCGTAAGAGCTGCTCCTTATTTGAGGTATTTTAGGTGTTGGAAGGGATTTCCTCAAATTCCAGGAGCAGCAATTACTGTTTTATATGCTGTTGCATTGTTTTGGAACTTCGGGGAAAAAAGTCAAAACAGCAGCAGATTAAAAGGGAGAAGAGCAGACAAAGGAAGCACATGGTGAGGACAGTGCAGAAGAGAGAGAGAGAGAGAGAGAGAGAGAGAGAGAGAGAGAGAGAGAACCTGCACAGTTACTGCCTTTGAATTCGTGTATCGCTAGACATCGGAGAGCATCTGGGAAAATTAACACACAGTGAATTTCACAACTAATCTTGGACGAACCTGTTGGGTGAAGTTCACAGAACAGAATCAGATAAGTTAATTGTTGTCTTAAGTCTGTCCATGAGAAAGGCTGCAGTAGTGAGTATAGTGGATTCTTTCTTGATTATATGTTTTGGAGATAAGTCTCTTGATTAAACTTAAAATATAAGTCATCACTATTAATTTAACCTGGGGCAGTGTTTGTAGAGGAATAAGACGGTGTTATTTTCTGGGTCTGTAGATTGTGAAGGAGCAAAAATGGCCTTTGCAGTGATATGTACTTCTTGTCAGATGTGGGAGTTTAAAGAGAGTTTAAGGGTTACTGCGGATTATATCTGCCATAAATGCTGTTGGATGTGAGTCTTATCAGATCGAGTGAATCGGTTGGAGAGACAGATAGAAGCGATGAGGAATTTGCAACAGCAACAGTATGTGATGGATGGCAGTTATAAGAAGGGGGGAAAGTCTCAGATACAGTCACACAGATGGGTTAACTCCAGGAAGGGAGAGAGAGGTCGGCACCTAGGGCAGGAGTCTTTTGTGGATATACCCATTTCAAACAGGTATGCTATTTTGGAAAATGTAGGGGTGATGGATTCTCAGGGGAACGTAGCACGAACAGCCAAGTTTCTGGTATTGAGACTGGCTCTAAAGCAACGAGGGATACGTTGTCTTCCAAGAGATCAATTGTGTTAGGGGATTCTGTAGTCAGAGGTACAGACAGACGTTTCTGTGGCCAGCAGAGAAAAAGCAGAATGATGTGTTTTTTCCCTGGTGCCAGGATCAAGGATGTCTCAGAGACGGTGCAGAATGTTCTCACGGGGGAGAGGGGCCAGGAGGAGGTCATTGTCTACATTGGAACCAACGACATTGGAAGGGAAAAGGTTGAGACTCTGAAGGGAGATTACAGAGAGTTAGGCAGAAATTTAAAAAGGAGGTCCTCAAGAGTAGTAATATCTGGATTACTCCCAGTGCTACGAGCTGGTGAGGGCAGGAATAGGAGGATAGAGCAGATGAATGCATGGCTGAGGAGCCTGCGTATAGGAGAAGGATTCACGTTTTTGGATGATTGGAATCTCTTTTGGGGTAGAAGTAACCTCTACAAGGAGGATGGATTACACCTGAATTGGAACGGGGCTAATATACTGGCAGGGAAATTTGCTAGAGCTGCTCAGGAAGATTTAAACTAGTAAGGTGTGGGGGATGGGAACCAGGGAGATAGTGAGGAAAGAGATCGATCTGAGACGGGTACAGCTGAGAACAGAAGTGAGTCAAACAGGGCAGGCAGGGACAAGGTAGGACTAATAAATTAAACTGCATTTATTTCAATGCAAGGGGCCTAACAGGGAAGGCAGATGAACTCAGGGCATGGTCAGGAACATGGGACTGGGATATCAGCAATTACGGAAACATGGCTCAGGGATGGGCAGGACTGGCAGCTTAATGTTCCAGGATACAAATGCTACAGGAAGGATAGAAAGGGAGGCAAGAGAGGAGCGACACGGTGGCACAGTGGTTAGCACTGCTGCCTCACAGCGCCCGAGACACGGGTTCAATTCCCACCTCAGACGACTGTCTGTGTGGAGTCTGCATGTCTCCCCATGTCCTCCGGGTCTCTGGTTTCCTCCCACAGTCCAAAGATGTCCAGGTCAGGTGAATTGGCCATGCTAAATTGCCCGTAGTGTTAGGTAAGGGGTAAATGTAGGGGCATGGGTGGGTTGCGCTTTGGCGGGTCCGTGTGGACTTGTTGGGCCGAAGGGCCTGTTTCCACGCTGTAATCTAATCTAATTGTAGAGATTTCACAGGTTTGAAAAAAGGAGGGGGGAGTGACATTTTTGATAAGGGATAGCATTACAGCTGTGTTGAGGGAGGATATTCCCGGAAATACATCCAAGGAAGTTATGTTGGTGGAACTGAGAAATAACAAAGGGATGATCACCTTATTGGGATTGTATTATAGACCCCCCAATAGTCAGAGGGAAATTGAGAAACAAACTTGTGGTAGGGGATTTTAAATTTCCAAACATCGACTGGGACTGCCATTGTGTTAAAGGTTTAGATGGAGAGGAATTTGTTAAGTGTGTACAAGACAATTTTCTGATTCAGTAGGTGGATGTACCTACTAGAGAAGGTGCAAAACTTGACCTACTCTTGGGAAATAAGGCAGGGCAGGTGACTGAGGTGTCAGTAGGGGAGCACTTGGGGCCAGCGACCATAATTCTATTTGTTTTAAAATAGTGATGGAAAAGGATCTAATAGTTGAAGTCCTAAATTGGAGAAAGGCCAATTTTGACGGTATTAGGCAAGAACTTTCAAAAGCTGATTGGAGGCAGATGTTCGCAGATAAAGGGACGGCTGGAAAATGGGAAGCCTTCAGAAATGAGCTAACAAGAATCCAGAGAAAGTATATTCCTGTCAGGGTGAAAGGGAAGGCTGGTAGGTATAGGGAATGCTGGATGACTAAAGAATTTGAGGGTTTGGGTAAGAAAAAGAAGGAAGCATATGTCAGGTATAGACAGGATAGATCGAGTGAATCCTTCGAAGAGTGTAAAGGCAGTAGGAGTATACTTAAGAGGGAAATCAGGAGGGCAAAACGGGACATGAGATAGCTTTGACAAATAGAATTAAGGAGAATCCAAAGGGCTTTTACAAATATATTAAGGACAAAAGGGTAACTAGGGAGAGAATAGGGCCCCTCAAAGATCAGCAAGGCGGCCTTTGTGTGGAGCCACAGAAAATGGGGGAGACACTAAAATGAATATTTTGCATCAGTATAAGCTAGAGAAGTGATTGCTGGGCCTCTTGCTGAGATATTTGTATCATTGATAGTCACAGGTGAGGTGCCAGAACACTGGAGGTTGGCAAACATGGTGCCACTATTTAAGAAGGGTGGTAAAGACAAGCCAGGGAACTATAGACTGGTGAGCCTGACCTCAGTGGTGGGCACGTTGTTGGAGGGAATCCTGAGGGACAGGATGTACACGTATTTGGAAAGGCAAGGACTGATTCGGGATAGTCAACATGGCTTTGTGCGTGGGAAATCATGTCTCACAAACTTGACTGAGTTTTTTGAAGAAGTAACAAAGAAGATTGATGAAGCAGAGCAGTAGATGTGATCTATATGGATTACAGTAAGACGTTTGACAAGGTTCCCCATGGGAGACTGATTAGCAAGGTTAGATCTCATGGAATACAGAGAGAACTAGCCATTTGGATACAGAACTGGCTCAAAGGTAGAAGACAGAGGGTGGTGGTGGAGGGTTGTTTTTCAGACTGGAGGCCTGTGACAAGTGGAGTGCCACAAGGATCAGTGCTGGGTCCACTACTTTTTGTCATTTACATAAATGATTTGGATGCGAGCATAAGAGGTACAGTTAGTAAGTTTGCAGATGACACCAAAATTGGAGGTGTAGTGGACAGCGAAGAGGGTTACCTCAGATTATAACATGATCTGGACCAGATGGGCCAACGGGCTGAGAAGTGGCAGATGGAGTTTAATTCAGATAAATGCGCGATGCTGCATTTTGGGAAATCAAATCTTAGCAGGACTTATACACTTAATGGGAAGGTCCTAGGGAGTGTTGCTGAACAAAGAGACCTTGGAGTGCAGGTTCATAGCTCCTTGAAAGTGGAATCGCAGGTAGATAGGATAGTAAAGGCGGCATTTGGTATGCTTTCCTTTATTGGTCAGAGTATTGAGTACAGGAGTTGGGAGGTCATGTTGCGGTTGTACAGGACATTGGTTAGGCCACTGTTGGAATATTGCGTGCAATTCTGGTCTCCTTCCTATCGGAAAGATGTTGTGAAACTTGAAAGGGTTCAGAAAAGACTTACAAGGATGTTGCCAGGGTTGGAGGATCTGAGCTACAGGGAGAGGCTGTACAGGCTGGGGCTGTTTTCCCTGGAGGATCGGAGGTGGAGGGGTGACCTTATAGAGGTTTACAAAATCATGAGGTGCATGGATAGGGTAAATAGGCAAAGTCTTTTCCCTGGGGTCGGGGAGTCCAGAACTAGAGGGCATAGGTTTAGGGTGAGAGGGGAAAGATATAAAAGAGACCTAAGGGGCAACCTTTTCACGCAGAGGGTGTTACGTGTATGGAATGAGCTGCCAGAGGAAGTGGTGGAGGCTAGTACAATTGCAACATTTAAGAGGCATTTGGATGGGTATATGAATAGGAAGCGTTTGGAGGGATATGGGCCAGGTGCTGGCAGGTGGGACTAGATTGGGTTGGGATGTCTGGTCGGCATGGGCAGGTTGGACCGAAGGCTCTGTTTCCATGCTGTACATCTCTGCTCTACGCCTGTGGAAACAGTATTCCTGCATCCAGTTTGCCCAACTCCAACAATGAGATTTCCACTCATTTTCCCAAATCCAAGTTAATACAGGCTCAGTTGGCCCAATCTCTCCTCATGTGACAAACTTGCCAACACAGAAACCAGTCTGGTAAACCTTTGTCTTCCTCAGTGCTTGCTGCACCTACATGATCCCTTTTAATGACTGTGTACAGAACCCTTTGCACGTCAACTTTTCAAATCTAATCACCATTTCAATAATATAGTACTATTCTATTTTAGTACCACAGAGGGCAACGTCTCACTTATCCACATTATAGAGCATCCACTATAAACGTGCTCACTCAATCAACTTGAAGAGTCTTTAACATTCACAATCCCATCTAATTTTGTATCATTAACAAATATGAAAAAGACTCCCAATTCATATAATTGATATATATTGTGAATAACTGGGACCCAAGTATCGGTCCCTGCTGTAGACCACTCATCACAGTCTTCCATCTTGAAAACAAACTATTTACTCCTTTTTCCTGCCTGCTGATCAATACTCAATCCATTTTCTCTCAATTCATTAAATCCTGGTATTTTCAGTACGTTGTAAGATGTTCTAAGATTTGCAAGAAAGCATATGATAGCAGGTTATTTGAAGTTTTCCTCTGGTATCGAGTTCCCAATCTCCTCTCGGTCTAATAAGTTTGACACTTCTCGGTTTGACATTAGGACAGGCAATTCTGGAGATCCATGAACATTTCTGAAAGCAGTAACCTGTCTGAGGTTTCTTTCCTTTAAATTGATCAGTAACCCATTGTGGTTATTTGCCATTAACTGTAGATCAAAAAAAAAGGTGTAAAAACAAGGACTGCAGATGCTGGAAATGCACAGGTCAGGCAGCATCCGAGGAGCAGGAAAATCGACGTTTCGGGCAAAAAGCCCTTCATCAGAAATGACCAAAAAAAAGGTGTAACAAGAAAACAAATTGTATCTTGTTTTGCACTCACCCAACCATAAATCATATAAAAATATCAAGATCGGATTTCACGATGCTAACTGCAAGGCTGAATAGGCTTTCACAGCAAAGCCACATTTCGTAAACATTACATGATTATTCCAGGGAAATTGAAGGAGAGAGAAGAAACAATATCGTAACTTCCACTTGGTCACCTTATTAACAAGCCCAATTGATCTTCTCGAACATGAAATTTAAAGGAGTGTTTACATTTTTAAAAATTGTATCTGTATTGCAGATTTTTAAAATTCTTCACTTATCTGGATCTTTCTTGTGTAGTTCAACAGTTCCTTACGCTTTTCAGTTTCTCACCCATTCCTTACTCAGAAGCCTAGACAAAATTTAACAATCTATCATACAAAAACACATTGAAGTTGTGCGTCTTGTCCACACCTGTTGGCCAAAAGCTTTTTTTAAAATTTATGTGTTCATGGAATGTGGATATCACTAACTGGGTCAGCATTTACTGCTCATCCCGAATTGCTCTAGAGAAGATGGTGATGAATCATCTTCTTGAACTGCTGCAGCCCATTTGACATAGAACCACCCGCTGTGCTGTTAGGGACAAAGGGTTCATGATATATTAATACCTGGAACAGAAGTCAACAAAATCATGTATAGCGTTTTAGTGTTATTTTTATTTTGATGTTGTGTAGGTCAGGAAAAGTAGTTTTTGTTTCATTTAGAGTTCTGAGAGTGGTGCCTGAAGTGTTGTTTACATACATTTAGATGAAGTTTCAAAGAAATCCTTCAAGTGAATACCTCATTGCATTTGAAAACAGAGAAGAGGGAAAACAAACTGAGCTGCTGCCTAGAAACAAAGTGCTCAACGGTATAGGGGGACAGAGACAAACAGTTATGTACACAGAAAAAGCTACAAAAACCCAGCAGACCTGGCAGCATATATGGAGAAAGAAGCAGTTAACATGAAGTCCTGGTTAACAGAAGCAGTTAACATGAAGTCTTCTTCTGATGACACATACAGTTCCCCTTAGAAGTTCAGCAAGTGAGAGGATTTCTTTCAAAGAGAATGCATTTGAAAATTTATTTTAGAGAAGAAAGGCCTGTATCATCAGCAGCACAGTTTATACTCTTAAAGAAAGAAATTCCAGGAAAAGGAGTGGAAGAGGTGTTTAAAGGAACAATTCAGCCATATTAGCAGTCTGTTCAAAAGGGTGTCGGAGCAATATTTACGAAAGATGTTAGCAACGAGTGTCGAGGCTTGCTGGAAATAAACAATGCTCAATTGGCATGGCTGTACTAAGAGCTTTCAAAGTGGAAACAGGGTGAACCTTCGTTATGATCCATGGAGCAGCAAGGTTCTTGTTGATGAAAAGAGGATTGAAATCATTATTTCCCATATTTGTAATAAAATTAAAACTGTTTCAACTAGTTTTTAGTAGAGTGTAAGATGGTTTGTTCTTTTTAATGTGTAATGACCTTTTGAATGTGTTCAGTAGATGACCACCATGGCAACCAAGCTGCAAAATTAAAACTAACTATCTATCAAGCCAGGTCAGTAAAATAGTTAGTTAATGTGGACAAAGCCATGTATAGCTTTAAATTTAATTTGTGTTAAGAGGAGACATAACCTTAGTTTCATTCGAGTTCAGAGAGCGATGACAGGTTGTCTTGAAAGTGGTTTATATCAATTTAAATGGGGATTGAAAAATAAAGCCTCTTGAGAATTTTACTCAGTACTTTAGAAAATAAAGTAGAGGAGAGAGGAAAATAAACTGGGCTGTTGGTATCATATGGCAGAATGAGATGGAGGCAGAAAAGTTATTTTAAAAAGACAGAACCATTGGAAGGTTGTGTCTCGGCTCCTCTCAGAGAAAAGCTGGTCAGAGAGATGTCCTGTAACATCAGCAGTACAGTTAATCAGTCTCTAAAACAAACAAACAAACAAACAAACAGTCAGACAGAGGAAAAGTTGTCCCAAGTGACCCAGAAGTCAGTAAGAGAAAAGCTCCAGAAACAAATGGCTTCAGAAGAAATATACCTTACAGGCTGCTGAACGTATAAGTTTAAGGAACACGTGCTGAGGAGTAAGTGAGCTGCATTAGCAGCTTGTTCATGGAAACATTAACTGAAGAAGATTGCGTTGAATGAATGCAGATGTTTGTCAGAAAAAAAAACCTTGTAGAGCTGTGCCCACTGAGCGAGAAACTTTAAAATGGAAACAGTGTGACCCTTCACTGAGGTTTGTGTATCTGAAAGGTTGTTGAAGATAGCAGTTGAACCTTGATTTCTGGATTTTAAAATAAAGACTGTTTCAAATAGTTTATTTTCCTTGTGTGAGAGAAAACCTTGATGCACTTTCAGCTAAATATACTTCAGCTGTCTCGTGATAATGTTTCATTACTAACCACCATGATTCCTAAATGCAAAAGACAACTTATGGTTTTGGATGTAGGTTTGCTCACTGAACTGGAAGGTTCATTTTCAGACATTTCGTCACCATACCAGGTAACATCTTCAGTTGGCCTCCAGACGAAGCACTGCTGGTGTTTCCTGAATTATATTTATATGTTTGGGTTTCCTTGGGTTAGTAATGTCATTTCCTGTGGTGAACAATTTCAAAGAACAGGGAATGATATCACCAACCGAAGGAAACCCAAACATATAAACAAAATGCAGGAAACACCAGCAGTGCTTTGGTTAGAGGCCCACTGAAATTGTTACCTGGTATGGTGACAAAACATCTGAAAATGAACCTTCCAGCTCAGCAAGCAAGCCTACATGCAGAACCTCAACCTACACTGCAAATCTTCTTAAAACTTGCTAATAACTTATGGTCTATCAAAGCTAGGCTTCATTCTAGAATCTGACCCAAAAGCTCACCTGAGTAGATTGTATGATTGTCAGGTCGTTAATGTAGGAGAAACCAGCACCCATGGAAGACCGCAGCCCCGCAGTCCCAAATGTCATTCTGCAGCACAGGCGATCACGCAATTCTTTCTTCTTCCCATCGCGTAGCATTTTCTCAATCTCAGCTTTGGTCTTCGGATTCTGGGGACAAGAAAAGATGTTTTCAAATCCACTTCTAGATAAGAAGAACAATATAGCAAAAAGCTATTAGTAAAAGCTTTTTTCTTTCCAAATTAACAAAAATAAGTTATCTGCCTCAGTACCACACAGCTACAACTATGTAGAAGTGTAGCTCACTGATCATTCATGTAGTATTTAAAGATAACTGTTGTAGAAGATCATTTTAAAATAGATTAAGAGGGATTTAAAATGGTGAAAGTATGCCAGCATGCTCGGTTAACAACTGCGAGACAGCCAAAAATACCAGTTTTCAAAAAGGTCTTTGCTTAGACAGAAAATGGTAACTATTCCGATCAAGAAGCCTTGCCCATCCCAAGGGATGTAGGACTGGAGGAAGGCAAGTTTGACAAACAAATAGGGCAACAAATATGCTAGTAGACCGAAATAAAAGCAGAATTCTGTGGATCCTAGAAATCTGAAATAAAAACAAGGTGCTGGAAATACTCAACAGGTCTGGCATCATCTGTTATCACCAGTAGAGAAGCTACTGGGAAAAGTTCAGAGGGATAGAATTAAATCTTCACTTGAAGAGGCAAGGATTAAACGAAGGACAGTCAACACGGCTTTGTCAAGACCTGTCAGACTGGGAAGTCAACGATTGGGGCATTAAATTTAAAGGTTAAAACGTGCAGGAGGTTTAGAAGGATTTCTTTCACCCAGAGGGTGATGGTATCTGGAACTCATTGCCTGAAAAATGATGGTAGAAGCAGGAAGAAAAAGAAGGAAGCATATGTAAGGTACAGACAGGATAGATCGGGTGAATCCTTAGAAGGGAATAAAGGCAGTAGGAGTATATTTAAGAGGGAAATCAGGAGGGCAAAACGGGGACATAAGATAGCTTTGGCAAATAGAATTAAGGAAAATCCAAAGGGTTTTTACAAATACACTAAGAACAAAAGGGTAACTAGGGAGAGAATAGGGCCCTTCAAAGATCAGCAAGGTGGCCTTTGTGTGGAGCCGCAGAAAATTGGGGGAGATACTAAACAAGCTTTTTGCATCAGTATTTACTGTGGAAAAGGATATGGAAGATATAGACTGTAGGGAAATTAGATTAGATTAGATTACATTACATTACAGCGTGGAAACAGGCCCTTCGGCCCAACAAGTCCACACCGACCCGCCGAAGCACAACTCACCCATGCCTCTACATTTACCCCTTACCTAACACTACGGGCAATTTAGCATGGCCAATTCACCTGACCTGCACATCTTTGGACTGTGGGAGGAAACCGGAGCACCCGGAGGAAACCCACGCAGACACGGGGAGAACGTGCAAACTCCACACAGTCAGTCGCCTGAGGCGGGAATTGAACCCGGGTCTCAGGCGCTGTGAGGCAGCAGTGCTAACCACTGTGCCACCGTGCCGCCCACAAATAGATGGTGACATCTTGCAAAATGTCCATATTACAGAGGAGGAAGTGCTGGATGTCTTGAAACACAAAGGTGGATAAATCCCCAGGACCTGATCACGTGTACCCGAGAACTCTGTGGGAAGCTAGAGAAGTGATTGCTGGGCCTCTTGCTGAGATATTTGTATCATCGATAGTCACGGGTAAGGTGCCAGAAGACTGGAGGTTGGCTAATGTGGTGCCACTGTTTAAGACGGGTGATAAGGACAAGCCAGGAAACTATAGACCAGTGAGCCTGACCTCGGTGGTGGGCAAGTTGTTGGAGGGAATCCTGAGGGACAGGATGTACATGTATTTAGAAAAGGCAAGGACTGATTAGGGATAGTCAACATGGCTTTGTGCGTTGGAAATCATGTCTCACAAACTTGATTGAGTTTTTTGAAGAAGTAACAGAGCGGGAGATGTGATCTATATGGACTTCAGTAAGGCGTCGACAAGGTCCCCATGGGAGACTGGTTAGCATGGTTAGATCTCACGGAATACAGAGAGAACTAACCATTTGGATACCGAACTGGCTCAAAAGTAGAAGACAGAGGGTGGTGGTGGAGGGTTGTTTTTCAGACTGGAGGCCTGGGACAAGTGGAGTGCCACAAGGATCAGTGCTGGGTCCACTACCTTTTTTCATTTACATAAATGATTTGGATGTGAGCATAAGAGTAAGTTTGCAGATGAGACCAAAATTGGAGGTGTAGTGGACAGCGAAGAAGGTTACCTCAGATTACACAGGATCTTGATCAGATTGGCCAGTGAGCTGAGAAGTGGCAGATGGAGTTTAATTCAGATAAATGCGGGGTGCTGCATTTTGGGAAAGCAAATCTTAGCAGGACTTATACATTTAATGGTAAGGTCCTAGGGAGTGTTGCTGAACAAAGAGACCTTGGAATGCAGGTTCATAACTCCTTGAAAGTGGAGTCGCAGGTAGATAGGATAATGAAGAAAGCGTTTGGTATGCTTCCTTTTATTGGTCAGAGTCTTGAGTACAGGAGTTGGGAGGTCATTTTGCAGCTGTACAGGACATTGGTTAGGCCACTGTTGGAATATTGCATGTAATTCTGGTCTCCTTCCTATCGGAAGGATGTTGTGAAACTTGAAAGGTTTCAGAAAAGATTTACAAGGATGTTACCAGGATTGGAGGAGTTAAGCTCTAGGGAGAGGCTGAACAGGCTGAGGCCAATTTCCCTAGAGTGTCGGAGGCTGAGGGGTGACCTCATAGAGGTTTACAAAATTATGAGGGGCATGGATAGGGTAAATAGGCAAAGTCTTTTCCTGGGATCAGGGAGTCCAGAATTAGAGGGCATAGGTTTAGGGTGAGAGGGGAAAGATATAAGAGAGACCTAAGCGGCAACTTTTTCACACAGAGGGTGGTACGTGTATGGAATGAGCTGCCAGAGGATGTGGTAGAGGCTGGTACAGTTACAACATTTAAAAAGCATTTGGATCTGTATATGAATAGGAAGGGTTTGGAGGGAAATGGGCCGGGTGCTGGCAGGTGGGACTATACTGCGTTGGGATATCTGGTCAGCATGGACTGGTTGGACCGAAGGCTCTGTTTCCATGCTGTACAATCTCCCTGACTCTATGACTCCAAGTCATTACAAAATTTCAGGAATGCTTAGATAATCAATTGCAACAACACAGTTAATCCATTCACAATCTGTAATCCCATGGCTCAGCAAATTACACTCCACCTTTCCCAGACTAGCGGAGTAAGAACAGAATGACAGACCAGGACTACAGAAATCTAAAACTAAAAGAAATTCAGAAGTTGAAGAAGCTAAAATGCAGCAACCGTAGCATCATATATAGCAACCTTCAGCTAATTCAATTCACCAAGAAATAAATGAGTGCACTGGATATGGCAAAGGATATAACCTCACCAATCTAGGTACAGTACGAAAGGATTGTTGCTCCAGAACTAGACACACCACTGGTCATGTTGATGTAAAACAGGTCAACTTTAACAAAGTGTGGAGAAATCCCAGATCTATTTTGTCCATAAGATAGTGTGACAAATCCAAATAGCACAAAATAAGTTGGTTATAGATTTTGAAAGTAAAATAAAATCAGCTCCATGACATTATTACATGAAATCTTCAGGACAGTCTCTGAGATCTAGCCATCTTCAGCTGCTTCATCAACATAAAAGAGGTTCACACACTGAGGACTGCAGTCAAATTCACAATCCGCGGAGATTGACATCCACAGAATTGTCTGAACAACTGACAGACTTAGATTGATTGTTGCAAGTAACGTTTACATCAAAGAAGTGCCAGGAAATTACAATCGTCAACTAAACTCTTACCATCTTAGACGATAAGACAGTAAGATACAGGAGCAGAATTAGGCCATTCAGTTGATTGTGTCTGGTCCGCCATTCGACCATGACTGATAACCCCTTTTCTTAACCCCATTCTCCTGCTTTCTTCTGATAACCCTTGATCCCATTAGAAATCAAGAACTTATCTACCAGTGTCTTAAATACATTTAATGACTTGGCCTCTACAGCCCTCTCCGGCAATGAGTTCCACCGATTCAAAACCCACTGGACGAAGAGATTTCTCCTCATTTCAGTTCTAAAGGGTGGTCCTTTCACTCTGAAGCTATGCTCTTGGGTCCTGGATTCTCCAATAATGGAAATGTATCCATGTCCACTCTATCCAGATCTCTTAGCATTCTGCAAGTTTCAATGAGATCTCACCTTATCCCCTAAACTCCATCAAGTACAGACCAGAGTCCTCAACCCCTCCTGATATGACATGCCCTTCATCCCCAGGATCATTTGTGTAAACCTCCTCTGAACCTCCAAGGCCAGCACATCCTACCCTAGATACAAAGCCTTCAATTGCTCACATATTCCAAATACAGCCTCCTGTACTCCAGCTTTTTTGAAATTAATGCTAACATTGCCTTTGCCTTCCTAAAAGCCAACTGAACCTGCAGGAACTAGGATTCACGTCTTTTGTGCTTCAGATTTCTGAAGACATTTCCCATTTAGAAAATAGTCTAAGCCTCTATTCTTCCTACCAAAAAGCTCACTTTCACACATTGTATTCTATCTGCCACTTCTCTGCCCACTCTTCTAACTTGCCCAAGTCCTTTTGCAATCATCCCAACACTACCTTTGTGTCATCTGCAAGTTTTGCAACAATACCCTCAATTCTTGCATTCACATCATTAAATGTACAACATAAATAGCTGTGATCCCAACACTGACCCCTACAGAACTCCTCGTCACCAGTTGCCATCTTGAAACTTCCTCCTTCATCCCAACTTTCTGCCTGTCAGCCAATTCTCTATCCATGCCAGTACCTTGCCCCTAACACCATAGGCTCTTATCTTATTTTGCAGCCTCCTGCCACTTTGTTAAAAGTCTTCTGGATATCCAAATAGATCACGTCCACTTGCTCTCCTTGTCTAATTTGTCTCAAAAGAATTCTAACAGACTACTAATGAAATCATGCTGACTTAGCCCTATTTTACACTTCCAAGTATTCTGCAACCTTCTCCTTAATAATGGACTTTAACATTTTACCACAGACTAAGGTTAGGATAACCAGCCTACAAGTTTTCGATTTTTGGCCTCCCTCCCTTATTAAACAGGGGTGTTGTAACCATTAACCAGTCTTCTGGGACTCTCCCCAACTCCAGTAGTGCCTGAAAGATCACCAATGCCTCTACAATCTCCTCAGTTGTCTCCTTCAAATCCCTGAGTTGTAATCCATCTAGTAGGGGTGATGTATCTACCTTTTATCAACATTCAACAGCACTATCATAACTGATACCCCCAGGAACATCCTGGCCGTCATTATTGACCAGAAACATTGCGGCTATATAAGGGGTCAGAGGCTGGGAATTCTGTGAGTGAGTATCTCATTTCCAGCTATCAAAATTATTTTTCAACTATCTACAAAGGCACATCAGTGTGACAAGTTTCCCTACTAACCTGTGGACGTTAATAACACCCATGAGAAATCATTTTGAACAACATCCCTTTTACCACCTTAAAGCATTCATTCCCTCCACCAGTTCACCTCTGTATTGTAGTGTGTTCCAGCTACAAGATGTAATGCAGTAACTTATTAAGTTGATAGCACTCTCGAACCAACCACCTCCATGACTTAAGGATAGCATGAAAACAGCAACTCCTGCAGGTTCCATTTCTAGTCATACAAAATCATCAAGGCAGAATCGTGAAACTTCCATTGAGAATACACATCTATATTTAAAAGGATCATGTGAAAAGGAGGATGGAAGAGATTGAACTGTTTGGACATTTTTGGGATTAAAAATAATAATGTCTTGAAGTTGTATTCCACAGGATGTGGACTGCATTCCACTTATAAAATTCTTGAAGTCAAAATGTTCAGTGTGTGCTGTTTTTAATCAGAAAATCAAGTGACACTTGACAAGCACTTTAAAAAAGAAATAGAGGAGGAATTTATTACTGGATTAAGGGCTAATGTAAATGATTGCCTTAGCAACCCATTTTATGGACTTAGAATTCTGCTTTGCATATCCAGATGGCAGTGTATAAGGCAGACACGCCAGAAGCTGTTCCTTAGAAAGCATCTCTGGGAAATTGTGTTTCCATATCTGAAGTATTGGACTGTGACAATAACCAATTCTCAACAACTCAAATCCAAGTTGATTGTAATCAGAACAGGAGATTTAATCAGTTTGGATATGTCACAATTCACTTCTGTAGCAGGTGGGACTTGAACCTGGACCATCTAACCCAGAGGTAGGGACACACACAACACCTCTACAACTGGATATTTATCAAACCATTGTTTCCTTTGGGTGTGAGTGGGGGAGTGAGTAGAAGTCTGATTATATTTCCTTTGGTTTTGCTAAAGAGGAGCAACTGGCTACTTTGGACACTGAATTAACATTTTTACTAAATGGTTCAACAGGGGAACAGTGGAATTAAGTCAAAATGCCACATTTAAGGGCACTTCATGTGAATGTGCCTAAGTTATAACAGATAACCTAAAAAGCACAAAGAGATCCAATTGCCATTACAGAACTATGGCAGCATGGTGACCAGGACTGGGGTCTGAATATTCAAGGATATTTGACATTTAGAAAGGTCACTGAAACAAAAAAATATTTATAGAAATAGACAGGACAGGTGCAGGTAAGATGTCCTGGTCAGGGAGTCTAAAACGAAAGGACAATATTTAAAAAATTTAAAAGACAAAAGGGGGCTGTCACTCAGGTCAGAGATGAGGAGAATTTGTTCTACTGAACCTTTGGAATTCTCTACCAGAGAGGCTGTTTTAAAAGGCAGGAATAATGGTAATGGGAAAGGGCTAGGTAACAGGTATTGAAACATTTGCTCAGCTATGATCATAACAAATGGTGGGACAGACTTGACTGGTTGAACAGCCTACTGCTCCTATGTTCTATTCTCCCAGTCACAGTCATAACACTACCAACACAATTGTGGGACAGGTTTCAGTAATTCAGGAAGACAGTATACAACACCTCAACGGCAATTAGTGATGGGCAACAAAAGCAAGCATCACCCAAATGTCGAAAACAAATTTACCACAAGTCACAAATCCAGACATTAAAAGATCTTTCCTCTAAATTGTCATTAAAGAGTCAAAGTCATACAGCACAGAAACAGACGCTATTGTCCAACTTGTTCATGCCGACCACGTTTTCCAAATTAAACTCGTCCCACTTGCCTCTATCCCTCTGGGCCATATCCCTCTACACCTTTGTTATTCAAGTACTTGTCCAAGTGCCGTTTAAATGTAGCAACTGTACTAACATCTACAACTTCCTCTGGCAGGTCATTCCATAAACAAACCATCATGTGTGAGAAAGCTGCCCTTCAGGCCCCTTGACATCTTTCTCCTCTCACCTTAAAAATATGCCCTCTAGTTTTGAACTCTGCTACCCGAGGGAAAAGACTTTGCTATTCACCTTGTGTGCCCCTCATGATTTTACATAGAACATAGAACAATACAGCACAGAACAGGCCCTTCGGCCCATGATGTTGTGCCGAACATTTGTCCTAGCTTAAGCACCCATCCATGTACCTATCCAATTGCTGCTTAAAGGTCACCAAAAATTCTGACTCTACCACTCCCACAGGCAGCGCATTCCATGCCCCCACCACTCTCTGGGTGAAGAATCCACCCCTGACATCTCCCCTATACCTTCCACCCTTCACCTTAAATTTATGTCCCCTTGTAACACTCTGTTGTACCCAGGGAAAAAGTCTCTGACTGTCTACTCTATCTATTCCTCTGATCATCTTATAAACCTCTAACAAGTCACCCCTCATCCTTCGCCGTTCCAATGAGAAAAGGCCTAGCACTCTCAACCTATCCTCGTACGACCTATTCTCCATTCCAGGCAACATCCTGGTAAATCTTCTCTACACCCTCTCCAAAGCTTCCACATCTTTCCTAAAGTGAGGCGACCAGAACTGCACACAGTACTCCAAATGTGGCCGAACCAAAGTCCTGTACAGCTGCAACATCACTTCACGACTCTTGAATTCAATCCCTCTGCTAATGAACGCTAATACACCATAGGCCTTCTTACAAGCTCTATCCACCTGAATGGCAACTTTCAAAGATCTATGAACATAGACCCCAAGATCCCTCTGCTCCTCCACCTCACTATGAACCCTACCGTTAACCCTGTATTCCGCATTCTTATTTGTCTTTCCAAAATGGACAACCTCACACTTGGCATGGTTGAACTCCATCTGCCACTCCTCATCCCAGCTCTGCATCATATATAAGTCTCTTTGCAGCCAACAACAGCCCTCCTCACTATCCACAACTCCACCAATCTTCATATCATCTGCAAATTTACTGACCCACCCTTCGACTCCCTCATCCAAGTCATTAATAAAAATTACAAACAGCAGAGGACCCAGAACTGATCCCTGTGGAACTCCACTTGTAACTGGGCTCCAGGCTGAATATTTGCCATCTACCACCACTCTCGGACTTCGACCGGTTAGCCAGTTTTCTATCCAATTGGCCAAATTTCCCTCTATCCCATGCCTCCTGACTTTCCGCATAAGCCTACCATGGGGAACCTTATCAAATGCCTTACTAAAATCCATATATACTACATCCACTTCTCTACCCTCATCCACATGCTTGGTCACGTCCTCAAAGAATTCTATAAGACTTGCAAGGCAAGACCTACCCTTCACAAATCCATGCTGGCTGTCCCTAATCAAGCAGTGTCTTTCCAGATACTCATAAATCCTATCCCTCAGTACCCTTTCCATTACTCTGCCTACCACCGAAGTAAGACTAACTGGCCTGTAATTCCCGGGGTTATCCCTATTCCCTTTTTTGAACAGGGGCACAACATTCGCCACTCTCCAATCCCCTGGTACCACCCCCATTGACAGTGAAGACGAAAAGATCATTGCCAACGGTATTGCAATTTCCTCTCTTGCTTCCCACATAATGCTAGGATATATCCCGTCAGGCCCGGGGTACTTGTCTATTCTCAAGTTTTTCAAAATGCCCAACACATCTTCCTTCCTAACAAGTATCTCTTCTAGCTCACCAGTCCGTTTCACACTCTCCTCTTCAACAATACGGTCCCTCTCATTCGTAAATACTGACGAAAAGTACTCATTCAAGACCTCTCCTATCTCTTCCGACTCAATACACAGTCTCCCACTACTGTCCTTGATCGGACCTACCCTCGTTCTCGTCATTCTCATGTTTCTCACATACGCATAAAATGCCTTTGGGTTATCCTTGATCCTATCCGCCAAAGATTTTTCATGCCCTCCCTTAGCTCTTTTTCTTCAGCTCCCTTCTGGCTATCCTGTATCCCTCCAATGCTCTGTCTGAACCCTGTTTCCTCAACCTTATGTAAGCCTCCTTCTTCCTCCTTACAAGACATTCAACCTCCCTCATCAACCAAGGTTCCCTCACACGACCATCTCTTTCCTGCCTGACAGGTACATACATATCAAGGACACGTCGTATCTGTTCCTTGAAAAAGTTCCACATTTCCACGACATCCTTCCCTGACAGCCTATGCTCCCAACTTATGCTCCTCAGATCCCGTCTTACAGCATCGTAATTACCCTTCCCCAATTGTAAAATCTACCCTGTTGCATCTTTATAAAAATATCAACCCTCAACCTTGTATGCTCAAGTGAGAAAGGCCTATCCAGTTTCTCCTTACTTTCACAGCAATGAGTTAAACTGAACTAAGATTTATTCTGTTGTTATTATAGATCTTGCAATAAAGAAGTTCTAGTTCATGATCAGAAACATGTAAATTTTTCCACATAAGCATGTTTCCACATTCTAGATTCTTCGCAAGCTTGGGTATTAAATCATTGAAAAAGGATCAATATTCTTTTTGAAATCCGTATATTAAAAAGCAATTACTGTAACAGACTCATTGAATTGAAGGGTTATAAACAGGTGATGGACCCTAGCCAATGTAGTGTCTAAAAAGGCAATGATCTTGAAAAGTAAACATGGCCTTTCATAGCCGACAAGACACATTCATAACACAAAAGGTTATTTTTGCCAATGTTAAATATGAGCCCTTTCTTTGTTCAGCTCATACATAGCAAGATTAGAAATCATTAAGAAAATTCACATCAAAACAATTTTAGGAAGACCGGAAGCTTCTGTCAAAAAAAAATCAAACTGCCAGCATGAGAGTCAACATCACTTTAGAAAAATGATAAAGATTTACAAGTATAAGGCCCAATCTTTTCTAAAGAGCTTTTATTTTGATGGGTATTTGATTTTTCTCATCTTTTGATCTCTGTGGAGGTGATTACATATTGATATTAGATGAGAAATATTCAATGGACTATTCAGTGATAACAAGAGAAATGACTGTCATGCAGACATCAGAAAAGTGCTTTCCCCTTTGTATTCCAAGTGATTAGGGTACCTTGATAAATGCACATGTAGAAACAGACTACTGGTCCTAAAATGATAGCAATTATCCTCCAAAAAAAAGTGTGCTCGTCTCACGAGCCATTCTGTTTCCATTTCACTTTATTCCCTGCTCTTCAGTTACTTATGACCAATTGTTTGTATCTGACAGATAGAATGCTGGAGAAACTCAGCTGGTCTAGCAGAATCAGTGGCAAGAGAAAATGAATTAAACTCCAATATGACTGCTTTAGAAATTAGGATCTCTCTCTGCTATAAGCCACACGAATACTGTGTTCCCCACCCTCAAATCATACATAAAAAGATTTCTCCTGCTCTCTACCATTTATATCATTTCATCTCAACCATGCCCCTTATTTCAGACCACTCATTCTTTGGAATGAATGTAGCGTTTCCCAGGACTTCCACAAAAATGATTTACAATCTCCTCTATTCCAATATCAGCCCTAATTATCCAAGGTCGACTCCATATTTTCTCAAATCCAGGCATAAATCTAAGTCCATATTGTACCTGACTGGTTTGACATCCTCTCATTGTGACAAAACGTAGACACAACTTTAGCAATATGTAATCACCTTTGCATTTAGAGTAGGCAATGGCCCAGTGTTAATATTGCTAGACTGTTCGAATCCTACCATGGTGGAATTTGAATCAACAATAATCTGGAAATAAGAGTCTAATGATGACCATGTAATTGTTGTTGATTGTCACAAAAACCCCTATCTGGTTTGCTAATGTCGTTTAGGGAAATAAATCTGGTCTGGCCTACATGAGGAGAAAGTGAGGTCTGCAGATGCTGGAAATCAGAGCTGAAAATGTGTTGTTGAAAAAGCGCAGCAGGTCAGGCAGCATCCAGGGAACAGGAGAATCGACGTTTCAGGCATAAGCCCTTCTTCGGGCATAAGCCTGAAGAAGGGCTTATGCCCGAAACGTCGATTCTCCTGTTCCCTGGATGCTGCCTGACCTGCTGCGCTTTTCCAGCAACACACTTTCAGCTCTGGCCTACATGACTCCAGACCCACAGCAATGTAGTTGACTAAACCAGGGATTGACAATAAATGTTGGCCTTGCTAGCAATGTCCACATCCCATGAATGAATAAAAAAAAGTAAAAATGAGTATTATTTGCAAACTGCCTTTAACACCCTTCCCTAACAGATCCAGGATGCTCTAGAAAGTGGTTTCCTCCTTTAACCAACAAATTATTAGGCGATATACAATGAGAAAAAGTTGCGACAGGACAGCTGGGATTTCAAAGGGTGTACCCATCATTTCAACAACCTTAGCTCAACAGCCCAACTTGCACCATGGTATACTAATCCAGTATTGGGCTCTGTGATCACTTTAGGACCTGCAATCCAGAACGTAAGGAGGTCGCCCTAAAGCCCAAGGCACTCCTGAAAAGGCGGCATGGATATCAGAGATATGAATAGTCACAGTCGGGTAAATTGCATTTATGAGGCAATCGCAGAACACTACATTACCACCAGGTTCAAGCATGGCTGCTGGAGTAGAGAGATTCTGAACATCAATGGCAATCATACGCTTGCATAATCAGGCATTTTGCTATATGGAGTCATAGAGATGTACAGCATGGAAACAGACCCTTCGGTCAAACCCATCAATGCCGACCAGATACCCCAACCCAATCTAGTCCCACCTGCCAGCACCCTGCCCAGATCCCTTCCAAACCATTCCTATTCATATACCCATCCAAATGCCTCTTAAATGTTGCAATTGTACCAGCCTCCACCACTTCCTCTAGCAGTTCATTCCATACCCGTACCATCCTGTGTGAAATAGTTGCCCCTTAGGTCTCTTTTATATCTTTACCATCTCACCCTAAACCTATGCCCTCTAGTTCTGGACTCCCCGACCCCAAGGAAAAGACTTTGCCTATTTACCCTATCCATGCCCCTCATAATTTTGTAAACCTCTATGAGGTCACCCCTCAGCCTCTGACGCTCCAGGGAAAATAGCCCCAGCCTGTTCAGCCTCTCCCTAGAGCTTAAATCCTCCAATCCTGGCAACATCTTTTCTGAATCCTTTCAAGTTTCACAACATCCTTCCGGTAGGAAGGAGACCAGAATTGCATGCAATATTCCAACAGTGGCCTTCCCAATGTCCTGTACAGCCGCAATATGACGTCCCTACTCCTGTACTCAAAACTCTGACCAATAAAGGAAAGCATACCAAGCGCCTTCTTCACTATCCTATCTACCTGTGACTCCACTTTCAAGGAGCTATGAACCTGAACTCCAAGGTCTCTTTGTTCAGCAATGCTCCCTAGAACCTTACCATTAAGTCTATAAGTCCTGCTAAGATTTGCTTTCCCAAAATGTCGCACTTCACATTTATCTAAATCAAACTCCATCGGCCACTTCTCAGCCCATTGGCCCATCTGATCAAGATGCCGTTGTAATCAGAGGTAACCTTCTTCATTCAGATCAATTCATCACCTTGTCTAAATTCATAAATATTCCCACCCATGACTGTCCCGAGTCAGGTTTTCTTCCCTCAAGTGGAAAGGAAACCACCTAGCCCTCTAAGCTCTGGAATTTCACATTTCTATTTCTTTCCCTTCCTTTCTTTAAGGCACACTCTAAAACCTACCAAAACCTTCACATAGGTTTTTGGACATTTCCTTATCTGACTCAGTTGTCAAATTTTGTTTAAGAATATTCCTTGCACCTTCAGGACATAGGAGAGGCTATATAAATAAAAGTTGTTGTTGTTACAGTTCACATTTGGGCAAATTTCAACAGGTCATAATGACGATCTAGAGCCTTGTCCACATAGCTATCATTGATGTGTCAGCAACTGTTAAGGCTATTTAATCCTTGTGGGCGGGCAGCCAGTAATGTGTATGTTGGGATAAATTATACTCGCTATAAGGGAATGGTGATAGGAAGCAGGGGAATGGAGGAGGGGAATGACTAAGCTATGCCATGTAGTTTAACCCTTGATCATTACTTAATGCCTAGAGGGCTCGTTTGCTGATATAAAATCCATCATGGTCAATGTCATCATAAAAGCTCCAGGTTGTAGGTGACCAAAAAGATCAAAAAACAAGTTAAAACATAATGACTGAAGCTTAAGGTCTGTATGCAAATGCATTACATACAATAATAAAGTGGTGTTACATTTTAAATTCAGATTTCCACTCTGCATTGGAAATTACAAATATAGAAACCCACAAGCAGAGGAAGCCACAAAGGCAGTCTTTACCAATCCTCACACTTCATGGAGCCAAATCCAGAGAACTCTAATACAGCCCTCATGCATGTAGAAGGTAGTCCTGAGTTTAACAATGTTTTAAGCCTTAACAGTACAGCATATTGGCTAAGGACTAGAATCTTACTAATGTGAACAGGTTTACTGGATCCTTAGGCTATGTCTCAAGGAGTTTTGAAATATCTTCTCCTTTAATCGCCCATTAACAGAGCAAACTGGCAGCTTGTCAAATAATCAACTATATTGTGAATAATTGCAGATCTCTCAGCTTCAGAGGCTGGATAATTGATTCTGCCATGGTTTCCAATCTTCCATTACCACATTCACTGAACCGGGGGACTCAGTTCAAGTCCTTCCTGCTCCAGGAGGAGATAGAGTCATAGAATTATACAACTCAGAAACTGACCCTTCAGTCCAATACACCCATGCTGACCAACACTTGGCCCATATCCTCTAAACCCTTCCTATTGTAATTCTACTGGCCTCCACCACTTCCTCTAACAGTCCATTCCATACACGCACCACCTGTGCATGAAAAAATTGCCCCCCAGGTCTTTTTAAAATGTTTTCCCTCTCACCTTAAACCTATGCCCTTTTGTCAGGGAGTCCCACACTAAAGGGAAAAAACCTTGTCTATTTACCTTATACACGCCCCTTCATGACTTTAAAAACCTCAGCATCTGATGCTCCAGGGAAAACAAGGTAAAAACAATGACTGCAGATGCTGGAAACCAGATTCTGGATCAGTGGTACTGGAAGAGCACAGCAATTCAGGCAGCATCCGACGAGCAGCAAAATCGACGTTTCGGGCAAAAGCCCTTCATCAGGAATAAAGGCAGAGAGCCTGAAGCGTGGAGAGATAAGCTAGAGGGTGGGGGTGGGGAGAAAGTAGCATAGAGTACAATAGGTGAGTGGGGAAGGAGATGAAGGTGATAGGTCAGGGAGGAGAGGGTGGAGTGGATAGGTGGAAAAGGAGCTAGGCAGGTCGGACAAGTCCGGACAAGTCAAGGGGACAGTGCGGCACTGGAAGTTTGAAACTAGGAAGAGGTGGGGGAAGGGGAAATGGGGAAGCTGTTGAAGTCCACATTGATGCCCTGGGGTTGAAGTGTTCCGAGGGGGAAGATAAGGCGTTCTTCCTCCAGGTGTCTGGTGGTGAGGGAGCGGCGGTGGAGGAGGCCCAGGACCTCCATGTCCTCAGCTGAGTGGGAGGGGGAGTTGAAATGTTGGGCCACGGGGCGGTTTGGTTGATTGGTGCGGGTGTCTCGGAGATGTTCCCTAAAGCACTCTGCTAGGAGGCGCCCAGTCTCCCCAATGTAGAGGAGACTGCATCGGGAGCAACGGATACAATAAATGATGTTAGTGCATGTGCAGGTAAAACTTTGATGGATGTGGAAGGCTCCTTTAGGGCCTTGGATAGAGGTGAGGGAGGTGGTGTGGGCACAGGTTTTACAGTTCCTGCGGTGGCAGGGGAAAGTGCCAGGATGGGAGGGTGGGTCGTAGGGGGGCGTGGACCTGACCAGGTAGTCACGGAGGGAACGGTCTTTGCGGGAGGCAGAAAGGGGTGGGGAGGAAAATATATCCCTGGTGGTGGGGTCCGTTTGGAGGTGGCGGAAATGTCGGCGGATGATTTGGTTTATGCGGAGGTTTGTAGGGTGGAAGGTGAGCACCAGGGGCGTTCTGTCCTTGTTACAGTTGGAGGGGTGGGGTCTGAGGGCGGAGGTGCGGGATGTGGACGAGATGCGTTGGAGAGCATCTTTAACCACGTGGGAAGGGAAATTGCGGTCTCTAAAGAAGGAGGCCATCTGGTGTGTTCTATGGTGGAACTTGTCCTCCTGGGAGCAGATACGGCGGAGGCGGAGGAATTGGGAATACGGGATGGCATTTTTGCAAGAGATAGGGTGGGAAGAGGTGTAATCCAGGTAGCTGTGGGAGTCGGTGGGTTTGTAAAAAATGTCAGTGTCAAGTCGGTCGTCATTAATGGAGATGGAGATGGAGAGGTCCAGGAAGGGGAGGGAGGTGTCAGAGATGGTCCAGGTAAATTTAAGGTCAGGGTGGAACGTGTTGGTGAAGTTGATGAATTGCTCAACCTCCTCGCGGGAGCACGAGGTGGCACCAATGCAGTCATCAATGTAGCGGAGGAAGAGGTGGGGAGTGGTGCCAGTGTAATTACAGAAGATCAACTGTTCTACGTAGCCAACAAAGAGACAGGCATAGCTGGGGCCCATACGTGTGCCCATGGCTACCCCTTTGGTCTGGAGGAAGTGGGAGGATTCGAAGGAGAAATTGTTAAGGGTGAGGACCAGTTCGGCCAAACGAATGAGTGTGTCGGTGGAAGGGTACTGTTGGGGACGTCTGGAGAGGAAAAAACGGAGGGCTTGGAGGCCCTGGTCATGGCGGATGGAGGTGTAGAGGGATTGGATATCCATGGTGAAGATGAGGCATTGGGGGCCGGGGAAACGGAAGTCTTGGAGGAGGTGGAGGGCGTGCTTGGTGCCAGGGAAAACAGCCTATTCAGCCTCTCCCTATAGCTCAAACCCTCCAATCCTGGCAACATCTTTGTAAATCTTTTCTGAACGCTTATCTTTCACAATATCCTTCCTATAGGAGGAAAGCCAGAATTGCACACAATATTCCAAAATTTTTTGATTTGAAAATATCTTCAAAAAATCAGAGAAAAGCATTATGAAGTTGCTGGTCAAATGGAGAAAACCAGTTGGAGGATGGTGTTGTTTGAATTGAAGGTGGAAAATAAAATTAATTCAGAAGACAGACAAAAAAATCATAAATTCTATCATCTGTCCTGCAAGTGAGAGCCACACTTTTTTTTTATAAATTTTAATCTATCCTTGATGTCTTCCAAGTTAACACAGCTTCTTTATTGAAATATTTTGATGTTCCACACAATGGCATGCCCAGCTGATAGCTAATTTTCACCAGAACAGTTGATGTAATCTAGCATCTTGCTGATAATTAATGGTTAGTGTTGGAGCTCCTGTGCATTGGTTGCAGGCTTGTTTTATTACTTGAAGAGTACATGATGACTGCAACTGGACTTGCAAATCTGTATTTGCTGCTTTTGATGCGTCCCAACTACTGCAGGGAAATCAATTACAGATTAGCTGATCTCTCAGGCAATAAAAAGAAAAAAGACTTGCAATTATAAAGCATCTGACCAACCACCAGAGCTCCCAATATACTTTCCAGCCAAAAACGTACCTCTTAATTCTTGTCAATATTGTAATGTAAGAGTCAGAACAGGCAATTTGCACACAGCAAAATCCACAAACAACAATGCAATAATCATGAGAAACTCTGCTTCTGAGACATTGGTTGAAGGATCAACATTGACCTCAGAACGACAGGGATAAATCTTCTCTTAAAATTGTGACAGTCGATTCTTAAGCATCGACCTAAAGGGTAGATGCAGCCTCAACTTAAATGTATCACTCAAAAGAAACACCTCTGACAATGCAGCAGTCCCTCAATACTAGGCGAAAGTGAGGACTGCAGATGCTGGAGATTAGAGTCAAGATTAGAGTGGTGCTGGAAAAGCACAGCAGGTAGGGTAGCATCTGAGGAACAGGAAAACTGACGTTTCGGGCAGGAGCCCTTCATCAGGGAACTCCTGATGAATGGCTCCTGCCCGAAACGTCAATTTTCCTGTTCCTTGGATGCTGCCTGACCTGCTGTGCTTCTCCAGCACCACTCCCTCAGTACTGCCTCGGCTTAATTATTTATCCTCAAGTCCTTGTATTGGACTTGAAGGCTGATTTTCTGGCTCCATTCCTCATCCTACCAAGTGAACAACGGCTGCTCATTAGATTACTTACGATTAGATTACTTACAGTGTGGAAACAGGCCCTTCGGCCCAACAAGTCCACACCGCCCCGCCGAAGCGCAACCCATCCATACCCCTACATTTACCCCTTACCTAACACTATGGGCAATTTAGCATGGCCAATTCACCTGACCTGCACATCTTTGAACTGTGGGAGGAAACCGGAGCACCCGGAGGAAACCCACGCAGACACGGGGAGAACGTGCAAACTCCACACAGTCAGTCGCCTGAGGCGGGAATTAAACCCGGGTCTCTGGCACTGTGAGAAAGCAGTGCTAACCACTGTGCCAACGTGCCGCCCACGAGATCCTCAAGATCGTCTGAGCTTTCAGTCACCTACCCTCTCACACCAACCTCACCCTCCTACAGTGGTCCAGAGGTTTGAGGAAGATCACATCGTTCAATTAGTCATTGTGCAATTTTTATGACTAAGGGCAGATTTCCAATCATTTATCATAAACTTGGTTCTCATTTCCTTTTGCTAAAATTGGTATCTACATTGGTTAGTCCTGCGATCTAGAATTCTGCCAAAAGATCACAAAGCTGGATCATACATTAATTTGGTCACTCTCTCTCTGTAAATGCTGCCAGACCCACGAGCAGAGGTCAAAATATTCCCCCTCCCTAAGGTTTCACTAGAGACTTCCTCAAGGTTTATTTTTGATTTTCAGGTTTGCGGGGTCCTTTATCATTCCCACTAATTTCTTGATTAGGTGAAGTCATGCCTTAACATTAGTTTCTGGATTTGTGCCTTTTTTTCCCTCCTTAACACAGAAAATGTAGTACAAAGCCTGCATGTACATATGATCTTTTAACTTGGAATCTATAAATAAGGGCAATAGAAAAAGAACTGGATGCTGAAGGTTTGAAACAAAAACAGAAATTGCTGGAAAAAACTCAGCAAATAAAGCAAAGTTAGCATTTTGAATCTAGCGATGGAGAATCACCAAGCTGAAAACAAATCTGTAAGGCAATTTCAATTATCAGTAAGAATAATAGGGTGGTTGAGAGAGGGGATTTTAACTTTCCAAACATAGACTGGGACTGCCATAGTGTTAAGGGTTGGATGGAGAGGAATTGGTTAAGTGTGTACAAGAACATTTTCTGATTCAGTTTGTGGATGTACCTACTAGGCAAGGTGCAAAACTGGACCTACTCTTCGGAAATAAGGTAGGGCAGGTGACTGAGGTGTCAGTGGGGGAGCACTTTGGGGCCAGCGACCATAATTCTGTTAATTTTAAAATATTGATGGAAAAGGATAGAGCAGATCGAAAAGTTGAAGTTCCAAATTGCAGAAAGGCCAATTTTGACAGTATTAGGCCACAAGGATCGGTGCTGGGCCCTCTACTTTTTGTCATTTACATAAATGATTTGGATGCGAGCATAAGGAGGTACAGTTAGTAAGTTTGCGGATGACACCAAAATTGGAGGTGTAGTGGACAGCAAAGAGGGTTACCTCAGATTACAACAGGATCTGGACCAGATGGGCCAACGGGCTGAGAAGTGGCAGATGGAGTTTAATTCAGATAAATGTGAGGTGCTGCATTTTGGGAAAGCAAATCTTAGCAGGACTTATACACTTAACGGGAAGGTCCTAGGGAGTGTTGCTGAACTTTGGAGTGTAGGTTCATAGTTCCTTGAAAGTGGAGTCACAGGTAGATAGGATAGTGAAGGCGGCGTTTGGTATGCTTTCCTTTATTGGTCAGAATACTGAGTACAGGAGTTGGGAGGTCATGTTGCGGCTGTACAGGACATTGGTTAGGCCACTGTTGGAATATTGCGTGCAATTCTGGTCTCCTTCCTATCGGAAAGATGTTATGAAACTTGAAATGGTTCAGAAAAGATTTACAAGGATGCTGCCAGGGTTGGAGGATCTGAGCTACAGGGAGAGGCTGAATAGACTGGGGCCGAGGGGTGACCTTATAGAGATGTACAAAATTATGAGGGGCATGGATAGAATAAATAGACAAAGTCTTTTCCCTAGGGTTGGGGAGTCCAGAACTAGAGGGCATAGGTTTAGGGCGAGAGGGAAAAGATATAAAAGAGACCTACGGGGCATCTTTTTCACGCAGAGGGTGGTACGTGTATGGAATGAGCTGCCAGAGGATGTGGTGGAGGCTGGTACAATTGCAACATTTAAAAGGCATTTGGGTGGGTATATGAATAGGAAGGGTTTGGAGGGATATGGGCCGGGTGCTGGTAGGTGGGACTAGATTGGGTTGGGATAACTGGTCAGCATGGATGGGTTGAACCGAAGGGTCTGTTTCCATGCTGTACATCTGTATGACTCTATAACTTTCAAAAGGGGACTGAGGGCAGATATTCGCAGGTAAAGGGACAGCTGGAAAATGGGAAGCCTTCAGAAATTAGATAACGAGAGTCCAGAGAAAGTATATTCCTGTGAAAGGAAAGGCCGGTAGGTGTAGGGAATGCTGGATGACTAAAGAAATTGAGGGCTTGATTAAGAAAAAAAGCAAGCATATGTCAGGTATAGACAGGATAGATCAAGTGAATTCTTAGAAGAGTACAAAGGCAGTAGGAGTATACTTAAGAGGGAAATCAGGAGGGCAAAAAGGGGACATGAGATAGCTTTGACAAATAGATTTAAGGAAATCCAAAGGGCTTTTACAAATACATTAAGAACAAAAGAGTAACTAGGGTGACAATAGGGCCCCTCAAGGATCAGCAAAGCGGCCTTTGTGTGGAGCTACAGAAAATGGGGAATACACTAAACAAGTATTTTGCATCAGTGTTTACTGTGGAAAAGGAGATGGTGACATCTTGAAAAATGCCCATATTACAGAGAAGGAAGTGCTGGATGTCTTGAAATGCATAAAAGTGGATAAATCTCCAGGATCTGATCAGGTGTACCCTAGAACTCCGTGGGAAGCTATTGAGTTATTTGTATCATCGATAGTCACAGGGAGATGCCAGAAGACTGGAGGTTGGCTAACGTGGTGCCACTGTTTAAGAAGGGTGGTAAGGACAAGCCAGGGAACTATAGACCGGTGAGTGATGTCAGTAGTGGGCAAGTTGTTAGAGGGAATCCGGAGGGACAGGATGTACATTTGGAAAGGCAAGGACTGATTAGGGATAGTCAACATGGCTTTGTGTGTGGGAAATCATGTCTCACAAACTTGATTGAGATTTTTGAAGTAGTAACAAAGACGATTGATGAGGGCAGAGCGGTAGATGTGATCGATATGGACTTCAGTAAGGCGTTCAACAAGATTCCCCATGAGAGACTGATTAGCAAGGTTAGATCTCATGGAAGACAGGGAGAACTAGCCATTTGGATACAGAACTGGCTCAAAGGTAGAAGACAGAAGGTGGTGGAGGAGAGCTGTTTTACAAACTGGAGGCTATTGGAGTGCCACAAGGATCAGTGCTGGGTCCACTACTTTTCATCATTTATATAAATGATTTGGATGTGAGCATAAGAGGTATAGTTAGTAAGTTTGCAGATGACACCAAAATTGGAGGTGTAGTGGACAGCAAAGTGGGATTTTGGTCAGATGGGCCAATGAGCTGAGGCTTGGCAGATGGAGTTTGATTTAGATAAATGTGATGAGCTGCATTTTGGGAAGCAAATCTTAGCAGGACTTATACACTAATGTCTAGATTAGAGTGGTGCTGAAAAGCACAGCAGTTCTGGCAACATCCGAGGAGCAATAAAATCGACGTTTCGGGTAAATGCCCTTCATCAGGAATACAGTATTCCTGATTAAGAGCTTTTGCCAGAAACGTCGATTTTACTGCTCCTCGGATCTGCCTGAACTGCTGTGCTTTTCCAGCACCACTCTAATCTAGACTCTGGTTTCCAGCATCTGCAGTCATTGTTTTTACATTATACACTTAATGGTAAGGTCCTCAGGAGTGTTGCTGAACAAAGGGACCTTGGAGTGCAAGTTCATAGCTCCTTGATAGTGGAGTCACAGGTAGATAGGATAGTGAAGGCGGCATTTGGTATGCTTTCCTTTATTGGTCAGAGTATTGAGTACAGGAGTTGGCGTGTCATGTTGCGACTATACAATACATTGGTCAGACCACTGTTGGAGTATTGCATGCAATTCTGGTCTCTTTCCTATCGGAAAGATGTTGCCAGAATTGGAGGATTTGAGCTATTGGGAGAGGTTGAATAGGCTAGGGCTGTTTTCCCTGGAACGTCGTGGCTGAAGGGTGACTTTATTGAGGTTTATAAAATCATGAGGGGCATGGATAGGATAAATAGGCAAAGTCTTTTCCCTGGGGTGGGGGAGTCCAGAACTATAGGGTATAGGCTTAGGGTGAGAGGGGAAAGATATAAAAGAGACCTATGAGGCAACATTATCACACAGTGGGTGGTAGGTGTATGGAATGAGCTGCCAGAGGAAGTGGTGAAGGCTGGTACAATTACAATATTTAAAAAGCATCTCGATGGGTATATGAATAGGAAGGGTTTGGAGGGATATGGGGCAGGTGCTAGCAGGTGGGACGAAATTGGTTTGTGATATCTGGTCGGAATAGATGAGTTGGACGGAAGGGTTTGTTTCCACGCTGTACATCTCCATGACTCCATGATTCTTGTTCTCGATTCTGCCACGAGAGGAAACCTTTCATCGTCTACTATGTCAAGTCCCTAAGAATCTTGCGTGTTCAATAAAGGTCGCATTCATTCTTCTAAATTCCAATGAGTACAGGCCTAAACTACTCAAGTTCTCCTCAAGACAGTCCATCCGTATTCTCGAAGTCATACTCATTACTTGTCCTAATACTTAATTTTGTATCAAATACTTTGTATATTCACTACCCAAGTCGTTAACATACCTGTAAATAATTGTGATCCCAACGCTGATCTCTGTGACAGACCAATAGTCAGTTTGCCATCCTGAAAATGTCCCTTTTATCCCAACAGTCTATTTGTTACACAATCCTCTATGCTAATACACTAACTTGAAATCATGAGCTCTTACCAAGTAGGAGAAAGTGAGGACTGCAAAGGCTGGAAGTGAGTAGAAAAGAGCCGCACTGGAACAGCAAGTCAGGCAGCATCCAAGGAGCAGGAAAAATCGACATTTCGAGCACATGCCCTTCCTGACGATGAAGGGCTTATACTTGAAATGTCAATTCTCCTATTCCTTGGATGCTGACTGACCTGCTGTGTTTTTCCAGCACCACACTTTTCAGTTATTATCAAGTATCCTAACAGGGGGTACCTTATCAAAACCCAAAAGTTTTTTTTTAGATTTCAAAAATATACTTTATTCATAAAAACATCTTTGTATATATACATAGTCACATAAGCAGTTTGGTCCTGTACGGTTGCAAATGAAGAAAATAAATATTGGAGTTTGATTCTATCCAACAAACAAACCAAAGGCATCTCTTACTTATGCAAGATTATATTTACACATAATTTGCGAAGGTCCTGAAATCCTGAAAATCCAAATATTAAATAACAGAACCATATGGTGATTGGAGAATCGGGGTGACTTTTCTCTTTTTAGTCACCGTCATGATAAATTCTGGGAAAATTCAATGTGGGCCTTGATGGATAAGTTTGCTGTTCATTTTACCTGCTGAGCCATTCTTGCATTTTCAGTTTTTTTTTGTTTCAGATGATGACTGTGCACAGTACTTTGCTTTTGTTTAATAATTTACTCTGTTTCAGTATTGGGTAAAATTGGGTCTCGTTACTTCTCATTGTACAGTGCAGTAGATTTGGGATCAAAATAGAATATGCTGGAAATATTTAGCAGGTAAGGCAGTGTTTCTGGAAAGGGAGGCTGCTATCTTTGTTTGAGAGGGGTAGGGAAAGAAGAGATGGTGGGACAAGGACAAAAGGAACATCTGTGATAAGGTGAAAGACAGAAGAGACTCCGAAGAATTACAGGACCAAACAGAATGGTGCTGTAGCAAAAAAAAAAAAGCCATAGGCAGGTAAGGAAAGAAAAAAAAAAAACAAAGCATGGAAAAGGACACAAACAAAAACTAAACTTAAGGTCTGACCTAGGACACAGTTAGGCTTTTCACTTTGGATGGAAACAATCTAATGAAATGCACACTGCAAATGTAACACCAGAGAGTTTCAAATTTCATTTATGTGAGCAAATTGTCTTTTCCTATCCTGGTTGACTATCTGGGTTGTCTGCAGAGATGACATTGCAGTAACCTTACAATCCCCCACCAATTTTAATTTGATGTTTCATTCGACCTTCATATGTTAGGAGATGTCAGAAGTACATGCTTGTAATTTTCATCAATACAAATTATAAGTCGATAAAAAATAAATAAATCAAACAGAAACTAATTATTCTCCTCAAAGTAACCTAATTATCAGCCTTGTCACCATATTTCCAGCAGTACTGAAGCAGCATCACTAAACTAGTCACTCTACATTAGAGAACTCTTCATCAACAAGCCATCAATGGCTCTATTAAACATTAAAAAAAAGCAGGTCATTCAGTCCCTAAAGCCATTCAATTAAGTCACAGTCAATCTGCATCTAACTCCATTTACAGCTGCCATTGTTCCATATTCCTCGATGCCGTTAAATAACAAAATAAAAACTTGAAGGGGGGGCTCTGGCCTGAAACGTTGATTTTCCTGCTCCTCAGATGCTGCCTGACCTGCTGTGCTTTTCCAACAACACACTCATCTCTGATCTCCAGCATCTGAAGACCTCACTGTCTCCAACAAAAAAAAACTGTTAATAGCTGTGTTGAAACATGCAAGTGATAAAGCTTTCCCAGCCTTCTGAGAGAGAATCCAAAGTTTCTATTATCCCATAAAAAGGTTTTACTTCTAAAGCCCACCTTAAATTAGAAAATCAGTGCCTTCTAAATGCCCCTGCGGTGTCCATACTTTGCTTTAAAAGATTCCTCAGTCAAATTTTGGGATGCCGTGGTGGAAGTGGTTGGCATTGCTGCTTCACAGCACTAGGGACTCCGGTTCAATTCCAGTCTTGGGCGACTGTTGGTGTGGAGCTTGCACATTATTCCCAGTGACTACACAGGTTTCTGTCTGGTGTTCCAGTTTCCTCCCACAGTCCAAAGATGTGCAGGTTAGGTGGATTGGCTGTGCCAAACACCCCATGTGTAGACTCAATGGGCTAAATGGCCTCTTTCTGCACTGTGGGAATTATATACATCAACCCCCTCAGGGGAAATCGCCAGTGGCCTAATCCATCAACCCCCTCTCCTCCCAACAGGGAAACCTCCAATGGCCCAACCCATCAACCTCCTCTACCCCTCCAACAGGGGGACCACCAATGGCCCAACCCATCAACCTCCTCTCCCCCACAACAGAGGGACCTCCAATGGTCAAACCCATCAACCTCCTCTCCCCCACAACAGGGGGACCTCCAATGGTCAAATACATCAACCTCCTCTCCCCCACAACAGGGGGACCTCCAATGGTCAAATCCATCAACCTCCTCTCCCCCACAACAGGGGGACCTCCAATGGTCAAATCCATCAACCTCCTCTCCCCCACAATAGGGGGACCTCCAATGGTCAAACCCATCAACCTCCTCTCCCCCACAACAGAGGGTCCTCCAATGGTCAAACCCATCAACCTCCTCTCCCCCACAACAGAGGGACCTCCAATGGTCAAATACATCAACCTCCTCTCCCCCACAACAGAGGGACCTCCAATGGTCAAACCCATCAACCTCCTCTCCCCCACAACAGAGGGTCCTCCAATGGTCAAACCCATCAACCTCCTCTCCCCCACAACAGAGGGACCTCCAATGGTCAAATACATCAACCTCCTCTCCCCCACAACAGGGGGACCTCCAATGGTCAAACCCATCAACCCATCTGCCCAGCGGCCCCATACCATCAGTCGCCCGGTGGTGCTTCGCGCGTTACCAACAGCAACGCGTTTAAATGCTACCAGACCCAGCGCGTGCAGCACAGAAACAGCCGCCGGGAAAGGGAGCCGGTAACCAAACACAAACAAAGTGCTACAGCGGTTTGCAGTGTTAATTCTGGCAGAGGGGTAAATAAGAGTGTGTAGCCTGACCTGGTCCCACAGCAGCCATTGGCAGAGAGCCCGCTCCAGCTCCTGGTCTCCATCACGGTGGGTATCCCCTTGCAGCGGGTTCGCGTTCACATCCTGCGTACAGTCTCCCATCTCCACGAGAGAGGGAAGGAAACCGGACCACAAACCAACGCAATTTAAAACAAAACCAGACACACAGTTAAAAAGGCTCCCCTCGCGTCACCTAGTCCGTCAGTGACAGCGACGCCACCACCTCATACGGACGGCACCTCAACCACAGGCGCTGGGCTTTCTTACCGTAGCCTCCCCGTGCATGTCAATCTGCGCACGCGCAGAGGCCGCCATGGTTGTAGCCTTTGCGCCCTGGTTGTTGCGGGATGTGGCGAGATAGCGGACTACAAAACCCGTCAGGCACCGCGCCGCCCCGGTTTCCAAGGGAACGTGAGGCTAACCGCACGAGGAGGGCGGGCACTATGTTCACCTCACGCGCCTTTCGGGTATTGACGTTTTCTATCGCCTAACACGTAAGTAATGATCGGGCTGCAGGACTACAAAACCCACAATCCCTTGTACAATACACCCCCAGGCCCCACCCCGCGCTCACTGATGTGCACGCCTGATCTATGTTGCTCTCACGCCTGTAGCACATGGCTGCTGACGTTTTTCAAGTTGTTTCATGTTTACAAAAGACTTTAAGATTCTCTTCTTATTTTCTGACAACAACTGACAAGTTTAATATCATCAGCATTAGATGTTACTCTATGCTTCAAAATTTAGGTCATTTTTGTACAACATATCAAAAAATAAACAGTGGTCCTTTCAATGAATCTGCTGGAAGACCACATCTTGCAGTCTGAAAAATAACCATTTATGGCAACACGTTCAGCAAAACGTTGTTTGTACTGCTGATCATGCTATTCCATGAACCTTAATTTTGTTAACCAGTCTTGTGCCACTTTGTCAAATACTTTTAAAAATACATCCATATACATTAATTGATTGTTCCATCTAGTGGATGGTATCAAACAAGATGCCCCATTGACCACTCCCTACTTGCCAGTCATACACAGCACAGAAATAGACCCTTTGGTTCTATCAATCCTGGCGTAACATAATCCCAAACTAATCACATCTGCCTGGTCCATATCCCTCCAAACCGGTCCTATTTGCGTACTTCTTTAATTGTCTTTTAAATGAAACTGTGCCCACACCCACCACTTCCTTAGGAAGTTCATTCCACACACTAACCTGTGGAAACAACCTGCCCCTCATGCCAGTAATACTGAACTATTAAACATATGCAAGATTCAGGGTACTATTTCCAAAATTAGATGCCAGTCTGCTACCATGGAATCTAGAACAGGAAGGCACACTCTCAGAAAAAGGGGCCAATCATTTAACGTGATGAGGAGAAATTTCTTCAGTCAAACAGTTGTAAATCTTTAGAATTCTGTACCAAGAGGCTTGTAGGTGATTGTTGAATACAGTTAAAACTGGGATAAACATTGACAATAAATGCTGGTGCAGCTAATGACACCTATGAGCCAAGAGTGAATAAATAAAAATCTTTGGTCTTTCCTGGAACCTAGCATTTTGGAGAACACACAGTAGAGTGGAGTTGATGCCGAAGATCAGCCATGATCGTATTGAATGGTAAAGCAAGTTCAGTAAGTCAAATGCTCTTTCCATACTTTTTTTTTAAAAACAGGGGCAGAAGTAATCCAGTTTACTGTTCCAGTTTGCCGGATGTCCCTGGAGAAGGAGCATGCGGTGTCCACCAACACTCTCAAGATTTTCAGGGAAAGGTGGGCACTGCAGAGAGTGGAGTGTATTATTCCTCCCCAACTCAATTTTGATTTGATCCCTGCCCTCCCCTTCACTGTATGATCATGCAGCAATTCCCTCTGAGAAGGGCACTGCTTGTCACTGGCCGCCCTGGTGTTTCCTTTCTTCCTGGTGGCAGAAATTGACTAAAGAAAATAAACAGGGGAGTACGTCCAGAACTGGGTGTTCTTGGAGAAGGAGCATGCAGTATCTACCAATTCCCTCTAACTGTTCAGGGAGAGGTGGGCACCGCAGGGAATGCAGTGTCTTATTTCCCCCGCCAATTCTATTTTGATTTACGGTGCCCTTCCCTCCACTTTTTGATCACACAGCATTGCCCTTTGATGTGAAGGGCACTGCTTGTCACTGCCTACTTGGGTGTTTCCTTTCTTCCTGGTGGTGGAAATTGAATAAAGATTTGTACACCTGTTCATTTTCACTGTGTCTCACACCTACACACACACATGGGTGCTGGGGAAAATATAAGCATTACTGCAGTTAGCCTGTAGTGTGGGGGTCAGAAAGAAAAAAAACAGGAGATAAGAATCTCCTCAAAAACAATAAAATATAAGCACTACCACACTTAGACGGTAGTGTGGGGGTAAAATAGAAAGAAAGGAAAAAAATATAAACAGGGGAGTACATTCGGGCCTGGGTGTCCTTGGAGAAGGAGCATGCGGTGTCTACTAACTCCCTCGAACTGTTCAGGGAGAGGTGGGCACCGCAGGGAATGGAGTGCTTTATTTCCCCCTCCAATTCTATTTTGATTTAAACCCTACACTTCCCTTCATATTTTTGATCACGCAGCATTGCCCTTTGATGAGAAGGGCACTGCTTGTCACTGGCCACCCCAGTGTTTTCTTTCTTCCTGGTGGTGGAAATTGAATAACGATTTGTACACCTGTTGTCTTTCACTGTGTCCTACACCTGCACACACACCACATGGGTGCTGGGGAAAATATAAGCACTACCGCAGTTAGGCTGTAGTGTGGGGGTAAGAAGGAAGAAAATATATAACCAGAAAAAAAATAAACAGGGGAGTATGTCCCGGCCCAGGAGTCCTTGGAGAAGGAGCACGCAGTGTCTCCCAATACCCTCGAGGTATTCAGGGAGAGGTGGGCACCGCAGTATATTTCCCCCTTGGACTCTATTTTGATTTAATTGCAGCCACCCTCCCTTTTCACTCTTTGATCACTCAGCATTGCGCTTTGTTGAGGAGGGCAATGGTTGTCACTGGTCACTTGGGTGTTTTCTTTCTTCCTGGTGGTGGAATATAAATAAAGTTTTATGCACTCCGTGATCAGTGTGTCTTACACCTACATAACATAATAAAAAGGGGACCGTGAAAAAACCCTATAAACAGGGGATTTAGAATCTCCTCAGTTCAGGGGAAATGAACTCTGAGCTGGCTGTCCATAGCCAGTGTACTGTGCATAGGTAAATAAAGGGTGACTTGGTGACAGGATACCAGCCTCTGTGCAGTTATTTCAACCAACAAGCTAGAAAAATGCTGTCTCACCTGTAAATTAGCAGTTGAAGAAAAGCTGGCAGAAAGGAAAACTCTCCCTTCCCTCGCTCAGTAATTAGGAAAAACAAATTCTTAAAGCAAAACCGGTATTTAAAAAAAAGTTTCTTCTCAGTGAAATGTTTGAAAAAGAAACCAAAATTTTCAGATATCAGAACTCCTCACAATTTCCCATCTGAAATCCGTTCTAAAGATCTTTCATTATTTAACTGCAGCCTTGTTGATGATAGTCCAAATGAATGTGAAAAGTCATGTTGTTCTATCAGTTTAGTTTGGAAAAAGTGAGGACTGCAGATACTGGAGATCAGGGTCAAGAGTGTGGTGCTGGAAAAGCACAGCAGGTCAGGCAGCATCAGAGGAGTAGGACAGTCAACGTTTCAGGCATAAGACCTTCATCAGGAATGAGGCTTGTGGGCTGGGGGGGGGGGGCATGGATAAATGGATAATGGGGGGGGGGGGGGGGGTTAGGGCTGGGAAGAAGGAAGCTGGGAATGTGATAGATAGACACTACCTCATGCTCCCACGAGGAGGTTGAACAGTTCATTAACCACAAACACCTTCCACCCTGACCTCAAATTCACCTGAACTATCTCGGACACCTCCCTCCCATTCCTGGACCTCTCCATCTCCAGCGACCACCTTGACACGGACATTTACTACAAACGCACCGACTCCCACAGCTACCTGGACTACACATCCTCCCATCTTATTTCCTGTAAAGACACCATCCTTATTCCCAATTCCTCTACCTCCACCACATCTGTTCCCAGGAGAACCAATTGCACCACAGAACATCCCAGATGACCTCCTTCTTCAAGGACCGCAATTTCCCCTCCCACGTGGTCGACAATGCCTTCCAGTGCATCTCTTCCACTTCCCGCACCAACACCCTTGAACCCCACCCCTCCAATCACAACAGGGACAGAAGCCCCTGGTCCTGACTTTCCATTCCACCAACTTCTGTATACATTGCATCATCCTCCGCCACTTCCACCACCTACAAACAGACCCCACTACCAGAGATAGATTTCCCTCCCCAACCCAATCAGCATTCTGGAGAACATTCCCTTTGCGACTCTGTCAGATCCATGCCCCCAACCACTGCTCCCCCCCCACCTGGCACCTTCCCCTGCCACCACAGGAAGTGCAAAACCTGAACCCACACCTCTCTCCTCATCTCCGTCCAAGGCCCCAAGGATCTTTCCACATTAGACAGAAATTTATCTATACTTACATGTACGTCATCGACTGTATCCGTTGCACCCAATGCGATCTCCTCTACTTCGGGGAGACAGGATGTCAACTTGCAGATTGTTTCAGAGAACATCTATGAGGCACCCACACCAACTAACCCCACCGGCCCGTGGCTGAACATTTAACTCCCCCATTGCCAAATCCTTACCACCGGATGCATGGAGGAAGAACGCCTCATCTTCCACCTTGGAACCCTGCAACCACACGGGATCAATGTGGATTTCACCACAATGTGGTTTCCTCAGTTCCCCTCCCTCACCTTATCCCAATCCCAAGCCTCCAACTCAGCACCGCCCCCTTGACCGCTCCTACCTGTCCATCTTCCTTTCTTCCCACCCATCAGCTCCACCCTCCCCCTCCAACTTACCAGTTCCACCCAGATCTTCATCTTCCTATCACATTCCCAGCTACCTTCATGCCAACTCCACCCTCCCCCATTTATCTCTCAGCTCCCCCGGCCGAGAAGCCTCATTCCTCATGAAGGGCTTGTGCTCGAAATGGTGATTCTCCTGCTCCTCAGATGCTGCCTGACCTGCTGTGCTTTTCCAGCACCACATTCTCGACCATCATTTTAGTTTGAATTGTTGATCCACAAGGGTTTTTCCCACCTAATTGTTACACACTCAGTATATATTGCAGAGCATTAAAATACAGTTAAGACAAGCTGACAATGTGTGTGCATTAGGATTAAAAGGGATATAGTTTAAAACCGTATAGTAATGTTAATAAACCATTCTGCCACTTGTAGAAACAATAAGTTTGTTGATAATAAACAAATTAATTTTAAGTATATTTTATTGCCTGGTGAATGTATCCTTTGTTCTAGGTAGCAGTAATAAAGAGAAACCAATTGACTGTTTTGGTGATAGCCTTTTATACAGCTTGAAACAGTTGGACCTGATTTCCAGTGCACCCCCCCCTCCCCAAATCAGTCTCAACACCATGAAGCAGATAACTGCCCACCTCCCTCAGCAGGAAAGCACTCCAAAACATCAACAATTATAAAAAACCAAGAGCGCAGGGGAAACAGAGTGGGTCTGGCAACATCTGTGGAGGGAGAAAAACAGTCAACAGTTCGAGTCAGATGATTCTTCTTTGGAATCAAAGTCATTAGACATAAAATGTTATTGACATCTGCTGCCAGACTCACCGAATTCCTCCAGCATTTTGTTTTAAACTCTTCATTAGCATTCCTGATAAAAGAGCTTATGCTCGAAACATCAGCTCTCCTGCTCCTCGGATGCTGCTGGACCGGCTGTGCTTTTCCAGCACCACACTCTTCAACTCTGATCTCCAACATCTGCATTGCTATCAGTTTCTTTCTCAAAGTTAGTAGTTTCATATCATTGGTGTCCTTGCACTTGTATTCTGCACCTGGTTTGGAGAGTTCCACTCTATCCCACATACTCCAGCAGGTCTGTCAAACCACGGCTGATTGAATCTTCACAATGCTCAAGCATAAAGAGTTAGACACAGCTATATAGCATGACCCAAAACATCTCAATACAAGTAACCCTGACCTGTTGTCTTAGTTCAACCCCGAGGTGCTTAAAGTTTGGCAATTGGTGTGTGTTAAGCAACAAGCCCACCCAAGGAAGTCAAACCGCTTAGGACATTTCAAGCAGAATTAGCCATGTTCCGTGTTCCTTGTTGCAATGAGGGACCCTTCCAACAAAGGGCCTGAGGTATGACATGACAATGAGTGCTTACAGTTATTTCGCATTACTGGTTACCTCCTACTGGTGTGTCTCAATACATGTTTTATGTGTGCACGCACACATACACTGTTGGGCATGCTCTTACTTGCATTAAATGGCACAAGTGAAAGGCAACCTATGTCATACTACCAGGGTTTGTCTCATGTGGGCAGATATAACTCATTAGGTGCTGTTACCACTGCACTAATTATGGCTAACCATAGCCTACTGGAGCTGTGCTTCAGGAATTGAGAGCCCTGTGGCAACGAATGTCACTTAATTTTGTAAAATTCATTCATTTGTACGACTGGATGTCACTGGCTAGGCCAGCACTTATTGCCCATTCCTCGGTGGCCTGAAGGTGATGGTGGTCTACCCTCTTGAACTGCTGGAATGTCCAGAGGTAGAGTCACAATGATATTAGAAAAGGCATTCCAGGAAATTGACCCAGCAATACTAAAGGAATGACAATATATTTCAAAGTCAGGCTGGTGAGAGGCTTGGAGGGAATGGAGGTTTTGGTGTTCCCATGTATCTCCTGCCCTTGTCCTTTTAAATAGTAAGGATCATGGAAATGGAAGGTGCTATCAAAGTTTTCTTGGTGAGTTTCAGCAGTGCACCTTGTAGATTACACTATGCTACTGAACATTGGTGAATTTTTATGCGCATTCTTGAACTAGCTATAACCTGAGCCTATCAATATAATTCCTTCTACACTAATTATCCATCGTGAGAGTCCTGCATTAATACAATTTTTGAATTTCAATTGCTTTGCAGCTTATTATGGATCTAACAAAGATGAAGAAGTCTAACAATCAGTGGATGAATATTCAGCCGGAAAACCACTTTTGTTGTCCCACAGCCTCTTAACATAACTGCCCTGCTTTACTCCATTTGGAACCTCCTTCGAAACTTAACATTTTGACAAAGCTTTTACTCATCTGTTTCAATGTCTCCTTCCATACTTTAACTGTGGTTGAAAATTGTCCTGTGAAATGCCCTGGGGTATTCAAACAAAGCTAAGTTTCCTAAGAACAAGCTCAAAAGGAGGACAGGATTAGGGACAATACTTTGGGATACAAGATTTTCAAGGTGTGGCAGTCCTGATTGAAAATCTATGGCACCCCAGCAAAGGATGATGTAATTTAAGGGCCAAAAACAGAACCTATCTAGTTAGAAATGAAATAAATGCTACCGGGTACTTAAAAAGAACGAGGAGGTGGTCATGTAGCACCAATGTGCTTGTGGCTGATCTGTGACTGAATGACATATTTGCCTTTGTCATATATTCATTCAAATGTTTGGTTTAGAAAAATCTATCAATCTCAAATTTAAAAGTTACATTCTTTGTGAGAAAAAAAAAATGTTTTCTAGTTTCATCACAAAGATTTGGTTCTAAAGTTACATTGTGTCCCTAATCCTCAACTCCCCAAAAGCTAGAAACAGGTTGATAGAAAGAAACTAATCAATCTTCCTGAGTATCTTAAGGATGAAGAGGTGACTTGAAAGATTCAAATTTACAATTCAAAACAGACCTTGGCTATTTACCTTATTGATGCCCCTCATGATTTTATAAACTTCTATAAGGTCACCCCTCAGCCTTCGATGTTCCAGGGAAAATAGCCCCAACCTATTCAGCCTCTCCCTGTAGCTCAAACCCTCCAACCCTGGCTACATCTTTGAAAGTCTTTTCTGAATCCTTTCAAGTTTCACAACATCCTTCCTATAGCCGGGAGACCGGAAGTGAACGCAGTGTTCCAAAAGTGGCCTAACCAAAGCCCGTGGTGTTGTTGGAGCTAGTATGTAGGTGTGGAGAGAGAATTGGCTAATGGACAGGAAGCAATGAGTGGGGATAAGGGGTTCCTTTACAAATTTGCAACCTGTGAGCAGTAGGTTTCCACAGGCAACTGTTTACAAGATATGTTAAGGAAGGATTATATTATAGACCCCCTAATAGTCAGAGGGAAATTGAGAAACAAATTTGTTAGATCTCAGCTATCTGTAAGAATAATAGGGTGGTTATGGTAGGGGATTTTAACTTTCCAAACATAGACTGGGACTGCCATAGTGTTAAAGGTTTAGATGGAGAGGAATTTTTAAGTGTGCACAAGACTATTTTCAGATTCAGTATGTGGATGTACCTACTAGAGAAGGTGCAAAACCTGACCTACTCTTGGGAAATAAGGCAGGGCAGGTGACTGAGGTGTCAGTGGGGGAGCACTTTGGGGCCAGCCACCATAATTCTATTAGATTTAAAATGATGGAAAAGGATAGAGCAGATCGAAAAGTTGAAGGTCTAAATTGGAGAAAGGCCAATTTTGACGGTATTGGGCAAGAACTTTCAAAAACTGATTGGGGGCAGATGTTCGTAAAGAGACGGCTGGAAAATGGGAAGCCTTCAGAAATGAGATAACAAGAGTCCAGAGAAAGTATATTCCTGATCGGGTGTAAGGAAAGGCTGGTAGGTATAGGGAATGCTGGATGACTAAAGAAATTGAGGGTTTGGTTAAGAAAAAGAAGGAAGCATATGTAAGGTATAGACAGGATAGATCGAGTGAATCCTTAGAAGAGTATAAAGGCAGTAGGAGTATACTTAAGAGAGAAATCGGGAGGGCAAAACGGGGACGTGAGATAGCTTTGGCAAATAGAATTAAGGAGAATCCAAAGGGTTTTTACAAATATATTAAGGACAAAAGGGTAACAAGGGAGAGAATAGGGGCCCTCAAACATCAGCAAGGCGGCCTTTGTGTGGAGCCACAGAAAATGGGGTAGATATTAAATGAGTACTTTGCATCAGTATTTACTGTGGAAAAGGATATGGAAGATATAGACTGTAGGGAAATAGATGGAGACATCTTGTTAAATGGCCATACTACAGAAGAGGAAGTGCTGGATGTCTTGAAACGGTTAAAAGTGGATAAATTCCCATGACCTGATCAGGTGGACCAGAGAACTCTGTGGGAAGCTAGAGAAGTGATTGCTGGGCTTCTTGCTGAGATATTTGTATCATCGATAGTCACAGGTGAGGTGCCGCAAGACTGGAGGTGGGCAAATGTGTTGCCACTGTTTAAGAAGGGTGGTAAGGACAAGCCAGGGAACTATAGACCAGTGAGCCTGATGTTGGTGGCAGGCAAGTTGTTGGAGGGAATCCTGAGGGACAGGATGCACATGTATTTGGAAAGGCAAGGACTGATTAAGGATAGTCAACATGGCTTTATGTGTGGGAAATCATGCCTCACAAACTTGATTAAGTTTTTTGAAGTAAAAAAGAAGATTGATGATGGCAGAGTGGTAGATGTGATCTGTATAGACTTCAGTAAGGCATTTGACAAGGTTCCCCATGGGAGGCTGATTAGCAAGGTTAGATCTCATGGAATACAGGGAGAACTAGCCATTTGGATACAGAACTGGCTCAAAAGTAGAAGACAGAGGGTGGTGGTGGAGCGTTGTTTTTCAGACTGGAGGCCTGTGACCAGTGGAGTGCCACAAGGATCAGTGCTGGGTCCTCTACTTTTTGTCATTTACATAAATGATTTGGATGCGAGCATAAGAGATACAGTTAGTAGGTTTGCAGATGACACCAAAATTGGAGGTGTAGTGGACAGGGTGAAGAGGGTTACCTCAGATTACAACAGGATCTTGACCAGATGGGCCAATGGGCTGAGAAGTGGCAGGTCGAGTTTAATTCAGATAAATGTGAGGTGCTGCATTTTGGGAAAGCAAATCTTAGCAGGACTTATACACTTAATGGTAAAGTCCTAGGGAGTGTTGCTGAACAAAGAGATCTTGGAGTACAGGTTCATAGCTCCTTGAAAGTGCAATCGCAGGTAGATAGGATAGTGAAGAAGGCGTTTGGTATGCTTTCTTTTATTGGTCAGAGTATTGAGTACAGGAGTTGGGAGGTCATGTTGTGACTGTACAGGACATTGGTTAGGCCACTGTTGGAATATTGCGTGCAATTCTGGTCTCCTTCCTATCGAAAAGATGTTGTGAAACTTGAAAGGGTTCACAAAAGATTTACAAGGATGTTGCCAGGGTTGGAGGATCTGAGCTACAGGGAGAGGCTGAACAGGCTGGGGCTGTTTTCCCTGGAGCATCAGAGGCTGAGGGGTGACCTTATAGAGGTTTACAAAATCATGAGGGGCATGGATAAGATAAATAGGCAAAGTCTTTTCCCCGGGGTCGGGGAGTCCAGAACTAGAGGGCATAGGTTTAGGGTGAGAGTGAAAAGATATAAAAGAGATCTACGGGGCAACTTTTTCACACAGAGGGTGGTACGGGTATGGAATGAGCTGCCAGAGGAAGTGGTGGAGGTTGGTACAATTGCAATATTTAAGAGGCATTTGGATAGGTATATGAATAGGAAGGGTTCGGAGGGATATGGCCAGGTGCTAGCAGGTGGGTCTAGATTGGGTTGGGATATCTGGTCGGCATGGACGGGTTGGACCAAAGGGTCTGTTTCCATGCTGTACATCTCTATGGCTCTATGTGGAGGAAGAAAGTGAATGTACTGTAACCAAATATACCAATGACTAAAATAGGTGGAGAGGCAAATTGTGAGAGTGATACAAACAATTTAGAGAGATATTGAAGTTGTTCATTTTGATAGGGAAAAACAAAAGGACGATATTATTTAAATGGAGAAAAGCTGCAGAAAGTTTCAACATGAATGGACATGGGTAATACTTGTGTACGGAACACAAAACTAGCACATGGGTGCAGCAGGTAATCAACAAGACTCATGGAATGTTGGCCCTTATTTCAAGGGCAACAAAAACAGAACTGCTGGAAAATCTCAGCAAGTCTGGCAGCATCTGTGGAGAGAAATGAGTTAATGTTTCAGGTCCAGTAACCTTTCTTCAGAACCCATTGAGATTTTCCAGTAATTTCGGTTTTTGTGTCCGATTTTCAGCATCCGTAGTTCTTTTGCTTTCTTACATCAAGGCTGTTTGAGTATAAGAACAGGGAAGACTTGCTGCAACTGTACAAGATGCTGGTGAGACCACATTGAGTATTGAGTAGTAGCTTTGGTCCCCTTATTAAAGATATTATTTTACTGGAGGCAATACAGAGAAGGTTCACTACGATTATCCCGGTATGGGAGGGATTGTTTTATGAGCAATGGCTAAACAGGTCAGGACTCTATACTCACTGGAGTCTAGAAGAATGAGAGGTGATCTCATTGAAACATACAGGATTCTTAAGAGGCTTGACAGGGTAAATGCTGAGAGGATGTTTCCCCTCATGGGAGAGTCGAGGACCAGAGAACACAGTCTCAGAATAAAGGAGCGCTAATTTAAGTCAGAGATAAGGGGGATTTCTCCTCTCAGAGGATCGAGTGTCTTTAGAATTCCTTGCCATAGAGAGCTCGGGGGCAGAGTTTATATCTATATTTAAGGCTGAGATAGATCCTTGATTGGTAGGGGAATCAAGGATTATAGGGGAAGGACAGGAAAGTGGACATGAGGAATGTTGGATCAGCCATGATCGTATTGAATGATGGAATTAAAAGGGCTGAATGCTCTACTCCTGTCCCTACTTCTTACGGTTTTAAGTCTATCAGTTCCATGAAGAAAAAGGTGAACATTTCAAGCTGGTGACTTGCCTCTCTATTACAATAATCACAATTCTCCTCACTATAGTCTATCACATCCTTGCCCATTCGTTTAATCTGTTGATATGCTTTTGCAGACTGTTTAGCTTTGTCCACAGTTTCCTTTCCCATCTGGGTTCCATTTGCTGCAAATTGCAGAGCATCCGTTGAAATGCTTTAATTAAAAGTTTATGTATTTAATTAGCTTAGTTCATATTTTTAGCTTAACTAATTATCTGATCTGATTTATTAGATAGCTGGATTAATAAAGTTTATCTTTAATTTGCCCTACACCCACTTCTCCCTGCTCTCTTCGCAGCCTCATCCTTTGACATTGAAGCCATTAATTTCTCTTTTTGCCAAACATCAAATGGTAGAATGGTCATTTAAGGTGGAAGATGGCAAGTGAGCTTATCCAATCTTTGTTTTTTTTAAATACTTCTCACCTTACTTCTGTTGTCTAATGCACAGATTTCACCTGACCTGCTTAATGCTTCCAGAGTTTCCTGTCTCCATTTCAGCTCTCTTGCATCTGCACTTTACCAGAAATGTTCCTAGGCATGAGGGGCTTTAGTCATGTGGAATGAATGGAGAAATTGCAATTATTTTTACAGCAAAACAGTCAAAAGAGGCAAGAGAAAATATCTTTTGACAAAGTGGCTGTTGTGATCTGGAGTGTGATGCCTGGACGCACTTTCAGTCAAAACTTCTCAGATTCACTAACTGGTTATAGCACAGGAAATTGCTCAGCCTATCGTGTCTATTCTAGCTCTTTAAATGAGCAATTCAACTAGTGCCATCACCTGCCTTCTCCCTGCAACCCTATACACTCTTCCTTTTCTGATATGGGCCGGGTGCTGGTCGGTGGGACTAGATTGGGTTGGGGTATCTGGTCAGCATGGACGGGTTGAACCGAAGGGTCTGTTTCCATGCTGTACATCTCTATGACTCTGTAACGATTCACCTCCCTCTTGAATGCCTCCACTGAATCTGCCTCCCAACACGTCAGACAGCAGGTTCTCGATCCTAACCACTTGCTGTGTGAAGCAGTTCCTCAGGACTCCATTGCTTCTTTTGCCAATCCACAAAAGTCAGAGAAGCAGAAGTAGGCCATTTAGTCATCAAGTCTGCTCCATTGTTCAATGAGATTATAGCTGATCTGATAATCAACTCCACTTTCCTGTTTTCCCCCCCAAAATCATTGATTCCCTTATTCATTAAAAAAATCTATCAATCCTCTTTGTCTCTCTATCCTTCCCCCAATGTGAACAGCTTCTCCCTGTTCACCTTTATCAATTCTATTCTCCAGGGAAAATAGTCCCAATTTCTTCAATCCATGTGACTGAAGTAACAAAAGAGCATTGGATAAATACTGACAGGGATTGGTTTTATTGGTTTATGGGGGATATGGCACAGGCAAAATAGCTTCTTCCTGTGCTATATTATCGTGTTTATAAAGTTGCACAATTCAGTGCAGTTGTACATTGCCATCCTCTGGACTTACATGGTACTACAGTAAATGTTCCTCACCAACCTACTGATTTTAATAATTATCTCAAATGATCAACTGAATGATACTCGTGGACCATCTTCAAAGTTTACTCCCTGCACTAGCTAAGCATAGTGGCACGTCAACAACATGCACTGCAATAACTCACCAAAGTACCTTAGACAACAGCTTTCAAACTCACAACCTCTGTCACCAAAAAGGCCAAGGACAGCAGATACATGGAAACATCACCAGCTGCAAGTTTCCTCAAGTTCCCCTAGACAGCAAGCTACTCACCATCCTGACTTGGAAATATAATCAGCGTTCCTTCAGTGTCACTGGTTCAAAATCCAGAACGCTCTCCCTCTCTCCCTCATCCCGGGACAGCAGCCGTTCATAAGCCAATTTACCACCATCTTTTCAAGGGATTGACAATAAATAATGGCCTAACCAGCAATGCCCATACACAGTGAATTAATTTTAAACATTCAACATGCTTCTAAATCTCCATGTTCACAAAACATTAATAACGTTAACCTTTAAGTATTACAAATCCCAAGAAACTTTCCAAGGGTGTAAGAAATAGAATATGTCATTTTTGTCATACAAGATATTGTAAAGATCTGTGTCTGTTTACCTTTGTGTTTTTTAACAGAGAAAAAACTATTTTAAGCCAAGTGTTTAGAAGGAATGCTGCATGTTTTGAAAGCAAGTAACTTGACGTTTTGATAAGCATTGTGTTAACAGTTGTTTAAACAAGAGACACGAAAATTAGAGAGAAACGACAGAGGGAATAAAAGTGAACCAGAGAAAAAGAGGACAGAGTAAATGAAACTGACATACAGAACATATAAGAGCCTTGGCCTAATTCAAACAGCAGTGGCTGGGATTTGTGGCAGAGGAACATGAGCTATGAATGAAGAGTAAAATACATTTTGAACTTGAGAGAGAGAGAGAGAGAGAGATGGAGAAGCAAGTGTCAAAAGGAAACCTTCAAAAACGTTAACCATTCAGGTATTAAATTGTTTCCAAAGATTTTCTGAAAAAAATCATAAAAGTCAACATATTAGATGATACTTTCAACTAAAAGACCAATGTCATAATTTATCCCTACAGAAAAAAAACAAAATTAAAATGATATTTCTTTTTCACTAAATAAAATCAAAGTTAGCCCATAGCAATTTTCAACATTTAAAATGGGGCATGTGTCATTGTGAGATAATTGCCCAAGAACATAAAAACAAGAAAAAAAGTCTCGATTTATTCGTATACAAGCTTTAATATTTTTCTGGGTGGATATAATCCCTGACCTCCCATCCGGAGGATGATACAAAATACAGTTCCAACTTATACAAGTTGACCTTCTTCATCAGTGAAACTCATTTTGCCATTCAACTACAATGTACAGCCGTGCATCATAGTCCTGTTGCATACAGCTAGGCAATGCTGGGAATTCAATAGCAAGTAAGTCAGGAGCGTGATGGAATACTCCCCATTTGCCTGGATGAGTATAGGTCCAACAATACTCAAGAAGCTTGACACCATCCAAGACAAAATAGCCCATGCATTAGCACCATGTCCTCAAACATTCACTCCACCCACGCTCAGTGGCAGCAGCATATAGTATCTACAGAATGCAGTGCAGCAACTCTTAAGGCTTCTCCAACAACATCTGCCAAACCTATGACCTCTACCACCAAGAAGAAGGGAAGCAAGTATATGGGAACATCACTACCTGGAATTTTACCTCCAATCATACACACTTTTCTACTTTGAAATATATTACTGTTCCTTCACCGTCACCAAATCAAAATCCTTAAACTCCTTCCCCAATAGCATCGTGGGTGTACGACACAACATGGACTGCAGCGTCTCAAGAAAGCAGCTTACCACCAAATCCTTCGGTGCAATTATGGACAGGAAAAAATGTGCAGGCCAAGCCAGTGACATCCGCATCATGTGAATGAATTTTCCAAATCTGCAGAGCCTCCAGTCTATGTTTCCCCACCACTCCAGTTTTAACATATCTCCTGCTTGGACCTGGACATCTCTTCCTCTATACAGTTCAATACTTCAACCAGGCAGCAATATTCCCCTTTTGGCTGCTTTTCTCCAATAATCACATTCCCTGGAGATAACGCAAAAAGTATCATGATCAAGTCCCACTTCTTACTTACACGACCCAATCAATCTCACCAGTCTCTGCCCACCAAGCCTGTCACATTGGTTGAGTTTCTCTGTGTGGACACCTGACAGGAAATAGTCAAGTCGCTAATGCCTCAGCATGCAGTCAAACTGCTTGGCAAATGTCTCCAGGAGAAGGTCCACAGCGTCTGGCACAGTCACCTCCTTCTTCAGTGCTTGACTCAGGGAGGTGACACCTTTTCCCTCAATGCCGCAGGGGGTGATGTGGGAGAACCAGCTGAGATCATTGTTGCAGTTCAGTGCTAGCCCATGAGAGGTGATGTACCTGCCGCAGTGAATCCCTGATAAAAAGCAAACAAGACAGAAAGATAAAGGTCACAATTCAATCTTGGAATTTCCAAGGGAAATAACAACTCAAACTTTTCCTGCCCTACCCACCCTTTTCTTCAGCTATCACTCCTACTGATTCTCAACACTTTCAACTTTTACTGGGATACAGGCTCCAAATGTTATGATCAGTTATATCCGGCCTCTTGTCCAAGGCACTAATCATAAAAATATTTGACAATGGAACGAAATACAATTCACTCTTTACTTGACAACTCAGGACTTGCTGGTTAATAATCAAGAGGGCAACTTGGTCTGATGTCTCCCATTGGCGTAACTGGGCATTAAGTCCATTTAGCATCTTTAGAACCATTGAAGCAAGTGCCATCTAACTTGGCTGAAACAAAGAACTGGAACTGTCCAGTTTATTCAGCACTGAATAGGAAGAGAGGAGAGTGGGTGAATGCAAACTCCCAGGATAGATACAACAACGATAAGATGAAGGGTAAAGCTCTGTCTACTCCGTTCCCATCAAACACTCCCATGACAGGGACAGCACAGGGTTATTTACAGAATAAAGCTCTGTATACAATGTCCCATCAATCAACTCTAGGACAGACACAGCACGGGGATAGAAACAGTATAAAACCTCCCTCTACTCTTTTAAGCTGAAAGTAAATCTCCTTCTGCACCGTTCCCATCAATCACTCTGGACAGGGGACGGCACGGGGCGAGTTACAAAATGAAGGTCTCTCCGCTCTTTTTTTCAGAAAGTAAATCTACCCCCACCCGACACTGTTTTTTTCAAGATAGTACAGAGTAAATCTCCTTCTACTGTTTTAAACTGAAAGTAAAATACAAGTTAAAGGTCCCTCAACACTGTTCAACAAACATTCCCAGGAAGAGTACAGCACAAAGTTACACAGTAAAGAAGATACCGCTACTCTTTTAAACTGAAACTAATGCTCCCTCGTCACTGTCCAGAGAGACCCTCAGGAGAGGTACAGCACAGGGTTAGATACAGTATTGAGGGAGCTTTGTTCTGTATCTAATCCCATGCTGTACTTGTCCTGGAAGTCTTTGATGGGGACACAGCAAAGCTCCATCTATACGGTCCTCGTCAAACAAACACTCAATCGACATCTATAAATCCCAAAGCTCCTTTGATCTTTCGTTTTTGAAATTCTTTTTCTCGTTGCAAATATTGCACAGATTGCTATTTTTGAATGCCTAGATCTTCCACAGTCTTCCAATTTTTCCCACCCACTGTTTGTAAATTTTGTTTTTTGCTTCTTTACTCCCAGTTCATTTTTCCTTCTCAAATTTTATTACATCTGTAATAATCCCAAGTGACGTTAGCAGTGGACAATTCAGATTCCAGACTGAAAGCTGGCTGGATATTTTGTTTCTGTTTTAACATAATGGTCTCTCATTGAAACATAAGCATGCAATTTTTCAGATTTGGTTTTAGCAATAAAACATAAGTTTACTAAGCAAAAGAAGTTAAGACAAAATAGAATTAACCAAATTATTTAAGTTGTTGTGGTTCTGTTCGCCGAGCTGGGAATTTGTGTTGCAGACGTTTCGTCCCCTGTCCAGGTGACATCCTCAGTGATTGGGAGCCTCTTGTGAAGCGCTCCTGTGATGTTTCCTCCGGCATTTATAGTGATTTGTATCTGCCGCTTCCGGTTGTCAGTTCCAGCTGTCCGCTGCAGTGGCCGGTATATTGGGTCCAGGTCGATGTGCTTATTGATCAAGTCTGTGGATGAGTGCCATGCCTCTAGGAATTCCCTGGCTGTTCTCATAAAATAAGAAAATCTTCTTTACAAATTCCATTACTCGCACTCCCAAGTCTTGAAAATTGTAAAGGATTCCCTAAATTTTTCATACTGGAGTATAAAATGTTCTCAATTTTAAGTAACCTCTTCAGGATTGGATCTAAACACTTCTGCTCCGATAATTCCTAAACTCTGTACCCAGTAATCTGCTGTTCTATCCTCGCCCTTTTTCTGCAGCACTGCTTTATACATCTTTCTACATCCAAGGGCTACTACAGAACTGCCCCAAAACTGAAAAAAAATTAAGTTATAGATATTTCCCTTAAGTTATTATATATAAAAAATGTTAACAATTCCAGACTTTTCCAACAGAAACCTTGATTCACAATTGTTTACCTTGCTTGACAGTAAACTCAATACAAAAACCCATTAGTTCTGAAAGATAGTCTTTATGTCAACAGAAATGTTAAGTTACTCATTAAATTCGACAGATATGCAGAAACTTCCTTACACAAATTCAAAATTTTAAGAGTTTAAACTTCAAACAAATGATATAGTATTTTAAATAAATATTTAAATCATACATTATACATCACACTGATCATGTATCCACAATAAATTGGCTGTGCCCATCTCACTCTCCCACTTGTGTTCTCAAAGTATTTCAGTCTCTTGATATAGGAAAAAGCTCCACTTTTTGTCCGAAAACATTTTTCCTTATCCGGATTCTCTGAATTTATAAATAAATTAACAATTGACTCAGCAGCCAACCCTATGAAACATTACTTTCACCTTTCCTCCAAACACAGCAACAGCCCAGGGCACAGACCTGAGAGGCTGAATGGCTTCCTCCTAAGACAACAAGATGTAGGAGCTAAAGTCAGCCATTCTGCCCATTGAATGGTAGTGCAGAATCAATGATAAACTTTAACTCCAGAACCACAGAATTATTACGGTGCAGGAGGAGGCCATTCAGCCCATCATACCTGTACCAGTTCTATTCCTAGAGCCAATTTCTGCCTTTTCCCCACATCCCTGCACACCATTTCTATCATATAATGCCCTCTTATATACCTGAATTGAAACTGCCTCCATTACATTTCTTCCAGAGGCAGTGGTATCACTTACCTATAGCACAGATTTTGTCATTTTGAACCCATACTCCAGTGTCAGGCGAGGTCTCTGCCTTGATCCCAAACCTGTGGCATAGGCGGATAACCGTAGTCTCCAACTCGCCCACGTACCACCGGACGCTCTTCCTGAAGTGAGCCAGGTTGAGGATGGGATAACACACCAGCTGCCCAGGGCCATGAAAGGTGATCAGGCCACCTCTGTCAGACCGATGGAACTCTGCCCCCAACTGCTTCAGTCTCTCCTCCTCCTTGATTGGGTACTGTGCCGTCCTAATCCCAATGGTATAGACAGGATCGTGCTCACACAGCAGCATGGCGTTGACAGGGGGTTCAGCTGTGGGCTGCTGGGACAGGGCATTGAGGTGACGTTGAATGAAGGTCCGCTGTGCCTGCAGCCCATCTGCATACGAAATCCTGCCCAGATTCACAACTTCAATCACAGGCTTCAATAAGGGCATGGTGACTAAACATAGGCTGCAGGGTGCACAGAATAAGAGATAAGTGTTTATAGAACACCTTTCACACGACCACCATATAAAGTATATCCAATGAAGAACAAGTTACTGTTGGGATGGAGGAATCGCAGCAGTCCATTTGCAACAGAAAGTGATAACAATCTGATATTCTGTATTGCACAATGGTTAGAAATAAATATTAGCCTGCATGATAACTTTTAAACTGTTAAAAGCAAAACAAAAACACAGTTTGGGCAAACTTTAAATTGTCAGTCCCTTCCTATTTTCCAGGTTCTGTGTCAAATTTAATTGGTCAAAGCTAAAACTCAGGCAGCATCCGAGGAGCAGGAAAACCGATGTTTTGAGCCAGAGCCCTCCTGATGAAGGGCTCTGGCCTGAAACATCAATTTTCCGGCTCCTCAGATGTCACCTGACCTGCTGTGCTTTTCCAGCAACTCAACTCTGATCTCCAGCATCTGCAGACCTCACTGTCTCCCAAAGCTAAAAGTCAACAAACACCACGTTATAGTCCAACAGGTTTATTTGGAAGTACTAGCTTTCAGAGCCCTGCTTCCTCATCAGGTAGCGGTGGAGCAGGATCACACAGAAATTATAGCAACTGAAACAATATATTGAACAAACCTAGATTGCTGTTAAGTCTTTAATCTTTTAGAATGGGTTGTAGGTTTCAGTTCATTAATACGTAAATCCCAGAATTTCTTTTAAGTCACTTTCTCAAGATAACTTAAGGTTTTATTTTTAAAAAATGACATCTCAACTCAGACAGTGCATTAAAGCTGCGAGGTTAGAGTCTGTCTATATCACAAGTCTTGAGTCAGACTTGTTCTATTTCCAAAGTATGAATTTATAAAACATTACACAGATTGACGGCCTGCATTGACTGCCTGCAGATTGCATGCTTTTTGAGCAGAATAGAATGTATCTACAAATAGAATTCTGCAAACACTTCAGCAGTCAGGGATTTTCGGACTCGGATTCGAGCGACCATCCTCCAAGGTAGACTTCGGGATATGCAACAATGCAAAGTGGCCAAGCAGAGGCTGATAGCCAAGTTTGGGACCCACGAGGATGGCCTCAACTGGGACTTTGGGTTCATGTCACACTACAGGTGACCCCACTACACTATAAATTCTCTCTCTCTCACATACTCAGACACTCACGCAGGCACACTCAGACACACATATATACCCATGCACACACACTCATAAGCTTATACTCCCTCACACACACTCACATGCACGCACACACAAGCGCTTATGGGGGGAATTTGCATTTGAGGAATTGGACTGGCAGACACATCTGTGTCTCATGATCCTGCTCCACAGCTACCTGATGAAAGAGAGGGCTCTGAAAGCAAATATAGGTACAAAATCCTTTATCCGAAATCCTTGGGGCCAGTTGTTTCTCAGAATTTAAACTTTTTTGGATTTTGGAATAAGTTACATTTTCACAGTGAAATTTAAAAAAAAAAGTTACCTAACAGCAGGTGCACGTGTGAATAGTATGAGTGCGGAGACACAATTGACGCCTGCCAGTGCTGGGCCAAGCCGCCACGTCACATCTGAGTGATGTGGTTTGAGTAGGTGTAGAGTTGGGTCACCTGTTCACATTCCAAAATGATGCTCCATACTCCATGAAAAACATCTAGGATTTCGGAATTTTAGATAAACCCATTGGACTAAAACCTAGTGTTGTGATTTTTAACTTTATCCACCCCAGTCCAACACCGGCACCTCCACATCAGATTTAACTGGGGCATTGCAAGATCCCAATACATAGGTGCCTTTCCCAGTTTCAGATCAAGATGGAAACAGAACAGTTTCAAGCTAAGTTCGGGTGAAGTGAGCAGTTTTATTTTCATCCACTTGTGGAATGTGACAATTGCTTGGCCAGTTGTACCAACAGAACCAGCAAATGCCAAATGATCAAAAGCTCTGGTTGTTTGAGATATATCAAACTGCTCAATATTATCATCCGTACCCACAGTCTGCGTTTCTTTTGCAGTACAACTCTGCACTAGATGCTCCATTTAGTTTCTGTTAAAAACAATGAATTTCAGATGACAAAGCTACTGAGTTGTCTCTCATTTGATTTGATGAGAAGAAAGTTTGCATGATATAGCAGCTTGTCACATCCAGAAACATTTCAAAGTGCCCCATAAAATATTGAAGTGTGCTTGCTTTTAATGATTCAATGGAACAATCATTTTGCACAAAGCAAGGCCCCACAAACAGCAATGTGTTGCATGATTAGTTAAAATATTTTTTGGTGATTTCAGCAAAGTAGGAAGAACAACTACTGGAATAGAGAGTTGTGAATGTTTCTTCTTTAAGAACAGCCCTTTGGATTAAATGCTGATCAGCTGGACTGGGGCTTAAGGATAGGCGCGTGACACTTCACAACTGTGTTTGCTAGCGAGATGGCAGAATCTTGTTGTTTCTTAATCTACAAAGCGACTCCATACTAGCCGATTTGTTCTTGTTTCTTTTACTGACATGTTCTGGATCCATCAGGATTTTAGTGCAACTTGGAGGTTTCATCATAGGATGTCTCTTGGTAGGTCCAAATCATTCACTGAGATGCTTCGTGTATACACTCGTCTCCGGTGCTGGTCGTGAAAGCTTCTCTTTGGTCTTGCATCATAAAACCTTTGTGAGAAGGCTGGAGATCCAGTGTGCACAGTATCGACCCAATGGTAAAGAACAGCAAGCAAAAAGACTAGCACACCCAGACAGTTTACAAAGCAAAGCAGCTCTTCTTCGGTCATCCCGCAGGTCTGGGGAAAATGACGAAAGAACCAAATCACTATTTGCTCGACTAGTTTCCACTTATTTATAGAATTGTGATTATACAGGGTCAGTGGCTCAGTTTTACAAGCAGCAAATCTGAAGTCATGCAATCAAACCTCACCATAGCGATTACAAAACTGAATTCAATATTTTTGATTTGTGATCCGACACTCAAAGTGATCATTAAAGCTGTTAGCTCATTGCAAAAACCTCAGTGCACTAATGATCTTCAGAGAAAGCAACAAGCCACCTAACATAAGAAATTAAGGGCAGGAGTACGCCATTCTAATCTGAGCCGACTCAGCCATTCAATATGATCACTGGATGTAGGTTTGCTCGCTGAGCTGAAAGGTTCACGTTCAGACATTTCGTCACCATACTAGGTAATATCTTCAGTGAGCCTCTGGATGAAGTATTGCTGATGATTCATGCTTTCTATTTACATGTTTAAACATACAAATAGAAAACAGGAATCATGAGCAATACTTTGTCCGGAGGCTCACTGACGACGTTACCTAGTATGATGACGAAACATCTGAAAGTGAACCTTCCAACTCAGCGTGCAAACCTACATCCAGAACCTCAACCTGAGCTACAAATCTTCTCAAAACTCACTAATATGATCACGGCTGATCATAGAGCTAAATACCCTAGTTCCACACTCTCTCCACATGCTTTGACCCCTTTAAACGACAAAAGCCGTATCTACTTCCTTCTTGAAAATATGTTTTGGCCTCAACCCACTTTGTGGTCGTGAATTCCACAGGCTCATCACTCTCTGCATGAAAAACTTATTTTTCATCTCCGTCCTTACTGAAGTCCATATAGATCATATCTACCGCTCTGCCCTCATCAATCCTCTTTGTTACTTCTTCAAAACAGTCAATCAAGTTTGAGAGACATGATTTCCCACACACAAAGCCATGTTGACTATCCCTAATCAGTCCTTGCCTTTCCAAATACATGTACATCCTGTCCCTCAGGATTCCCTCCAACAACTTGCCCACCACCCACGTCAGGTTCACTGGTCTATAGTGATGGCTTGTCCTTACCACCTTTTTTAAACAGTGGCACCGTTTTCCGGCACCTCACCGGTGACTATCGATGATACAAATATCTCAGCAAGAGGCCCAGCAATCACTTCTCTAGCTTCCCACAGATTTCTAGCGTACACTTGATCAGGTCCTGGGGATTTATCCACCTTAATGCATTTCAAGACAACCAGCACTTCCTCCTCTGTAATATGGACATTTTTCAAGACGTCACCATCTATCTCCCTACATTCTATATCTTCCATGTCCATAAGAGGTAAAGTTAGTAATTTTGCAGATGACACCAAAATTGAAGGTGCAGTGGACAGCAAAGGAAGTTACCTCAGATTACAATAGGATCTTGATCAGATGGGCCAATGAGCACAGAAGTGGCAGATGGAGTTTAATTCAGATAAATACTGCATTTTGGGAAAGCAAATCTTAGCAGGTCTTATACACTTAATAGTAAGGTCTTCGGGAGTGTTGCTGAACAAAGAGACCTTGGAGTTCAGGTTCATAGCTCCTTGAAAGTGGAGTCGCAGTAGATAGGATAGTGAAGGCGGCGTTTGGTATGCTTTCCTTTATTGGTCAGAGTATTGAGTAGAGGAGTTGGGAGGTCATGTTGCGGCTGTACAGGACATTGGTTAGGCCACTGTTGGAATATTGCATGCAATTCTGGTCTCCTTCCTATCGGAAAGATGTTGTGAAACCTGAAAGAGTTCAGAAAAGATCTAAGGATATTGCCAGAGTTGGAGGATTTGAGTTATAGGGATAGGATGGACAGGCTGGGGCTGTTTTCCCTGGAGTGTGGGAGGCTGAGGGGTGACCTTATAGAGGTTTACAAAATTATGAGGGGCATTAATAGGGTTAATATGTAAAGTCTTTTCCCTGGGGTCGGGGAGTCCAGAACTAGAGGGCATAGGTTTAGGGTGAGAGGGGAAAGATATAAAAGAGACCTAAGGGACATATTTTTCATGCAGATGGTGGTACGTGTATAGAATGAGCTACCAGAGGAAGTGGAGGAGGCTGGTAGAATTGCAACATTTAAAAGGCATTTGGATGGGTATGTAAATAGGAAGGGTTTGGAGGGATATAGGCCGGGTGTGGCAAGTGGGATTAGATTGGGTTGGAATATCTGGTCAGCATAGCCAGGTTGGACCGAAGGGTCTGTTTCCATGTTCTACATCTCTATGACTCTATGACTCTTAAAAGGTCTCTGCCTTATGTCATTCAAAGTGGATCAGCATGGCACTCCGGTTTACTGAAGGTATGGTAACTAAATTTGCTAAATACACAAAAATAGTTCAGAAAATAAAAGTTGTGAAAAGGACAGGATGAAGCTATAAAGAGAAACAGATTGGTTGACTGGGCAAGGATTTGGCAAGTGGAGGACATACAAACTTTTTGCGGGGGTTGACAAAGTAGATACTGAGAGGCTACTTCCCTTTGTGGAAGAGTCAAGGACCAAATGGCAGAATCACAATGTAAGGAGTCACCCAGTGAGGACACAGAAGGAATTTCAGGCGAACGTGATAACCCTCACTCCATTTAGTGATCCGACCTAGCCAGCCCTCTGCAGTAAAGACTTCCACAGATTCATGACCCTCAGAAGAAATTCTGCCTCATCTGAGTTAGATGTATGATACCTTGTTCTGAGATTATGCCTCTGGTCCTAAACTCTCCTACAAGGAGAAACAATTTTTACATATCTACCCTGTAAAGTCACCTATGAATATTATATGTCTCAATAAGATCACTTCTTTGGAATTTAGAAGAATGATAGTACAAGCCAAAACTACTTAACCTCTCCTCATAAGGTCATTCCTTCCAAACCTGGTCACAGTCTAGTGACCGGTCTCTACACTACATACAATGCCAGTACATCTTTCCTTAAATAAGGGGACCAAAATTGTTCACAGTATTCCAGCTCTGGTCTGACTCGCGCCTTGTATAGTTTTAGCAAAACCTCCCTACATTTATTCTCCATTCCCTTTGAAATAAAGGCCAACATTCCATTTACTTTTCACAATATCCATTGAACTTGGATACTAGCATTTTGTGTTTTACGGATAAGCACTCTGTAGCTTTCTAGTCTTCTATTTAAAAAGAACCTAAGAGGCAGCAGATGGTGTGTTTATGGAATGAGCTGCCAGAAGAAACGGTGGAGGCTGGTACAATCACAACATTTAAAAAGCGTCTGGATGAGTATAGGAATAGGAAGGGTGTAGAGGGATATGATAGCAAATGGGACTAGATTAATTTAGGATAGCTATTCAGCATGGACGAGTTAAATCAAAGGGTCGGTTTCTGGTTGTACAACGCTTATGACTTTAACTAATATGGAGCTCCTCTGTTCTTTCTGCAAAAGCGAATAACCTCACATTTCTCATATTCCTTCTGTCAAGTTTTTGCCTGCTCACTTAACTTTGTCTATAGACTTCTGTAGATTGTGTGTCATCCTGGTCATTTGCCTTCCTATCTATTTTTGTGTCATCTGCAAACTTGGCTATAGTACATTCACTTTCTTCATTCAAGTCATTGATATATATCGTAAATAAATGTGGCATTAATGCTGTTCCCTTTGGCACTCCACAAGTTACAAGTTGGTATCCAGATAATGTCCCTTTATCCCAACTCTGTCTTCTATTAGCTATGTATTTCCTCTGAAGAAGAATGTAAAATAGGGGTCACTGTTTAAAAATGAGGCGTCACCCAATTAAGACTGAGATGAGGAGAATTTCTTTTGAGGGTTGAGAGTCTTTGAAACTGCTAACCAGGAAAACCAGTGGAAACAGTGTCTTGAATATTTTTAAGGCAGAGATAGTTATATTTGTGCTCAGCAGCACGGTGATGGGTTATCAAGTCTAAGTAGGAGTGTGGAGTAATCTAATTGAATTAGCTTTATTGTCACATGTACTCAAATGAGTACAGTGAAAAGTGTATAATTTGCCACTTATTGCATCAGCTTAGGTACCTAGATATGAGAAAGGTTATAGCCTTAAATGTTGTCCTTAAACATTTAGACTAAAATATAATTTTGAATTATAGAACACATTTGCTGCATACTAGAAAAATGATATGGCAGGGAAGGTAAGATAATTAAGAACATTTGCCTTAATATCAGCGAATCTGTATAAACATGACACTGAGTAATAACATTCACAGCCGTTCCTTTCTGAAATTAATAAACAATGTTTAATTCGGTCCTCGGAACAAAACTCTATCAAATTAACTTCTCTCCCGAATTATTGTCTTTTGCTATTATCTGTCTAGTTCAGAACATGCAGTGCTTTCATTAACTTTTGCGTTTGTGACAGTAACACCTTTGTAAACCTGTGTATAAAAATAGTCTGTTTATAATAGGATGACGGAGTAGCCTGCCTAAGGGCTCCTGAAGAGCTGATGTTCTACTCTCTTGGATTATTAGAATCCAGTTAGCCTGGCTTCTTGGTATCAGAGTTATGTTGTTGTGTGATGCTATTAGTAAATGAAGGGAATGATTAAAATTAAATAAACTGTAAGAGTTTTTTTTTATTCCAGACCAAAGAGTACGATGTCCAGGGCGAACCATGAGACAGGGATACAGGTCTGAGTCCACAAGGGATTCCCTCGGTTGTCTCATATCTTTACTTTAACAGATACAATCCTTCATTACAGAATAGAGAAATGGTGAACAAAAAAGTTACATTACAGCTATACACAGTATAACCAAAGGTCAGAAAAATCAAGAAGCTAAGTTAGAGACAAACATCACAATCTCTCTACAAAGACTCTCCACAGCTGGGGGCTGCCACGTGGTCTGACGATTGGCTGCCGCCATGCTCTACACTGGGCCGCTGGTGACCCCATTTTGGCTGCTGGCACCTCTGCTGACCCCGGCCGAGGGAAGGGAGGGAGAGGAAAAAACAAGAAACAGAAAGAAAAAGAACGAGTGAAATGGAGGAGCTCCAGCTAGAGCATACTACTCTGCTGCCATCTTACCGGAATTCAGATCAGTCATGTTGTTAAATGAATGGCAGAGTAAGCTCAAGATGCCGAGTTGCCTAGTTCTGTTTCTATTCTATATAGTCAAATGAATGTCAGGAAGCAATGCTTGGATTATTTGTAATTGCTTGGTACTGGTGTGGTATGAATGTTCCACTCAAGTTCAGCTCTATATTCCATGTTTAGATGAAAGCTGTAATAGAGGTCAGAAGGTTGGAAACCAAACTGGGTTAAAGAAGAGGTTAAAGTTGAGTAGGTGACACTCGATAACAATATTGACAACATCTTCTATCCAGGTAAAAACAATGACTGCAGATGCTGGAAACCAGATTTTGGATTAGTGGTGCTGGAAGAGCACAGCAGTTCAGGCAGCATCCTCAGATGCTGCCTGAACTGCTATGCTCTTCCAGCACCACTAATCCAACATTTTCTATCCATCTTGAGTTGGTTGAGTTGCTTCAGTAATAACCTTCCCTCCATAAAAGTTAGAAGTGGGATGTTCACCAAAGCTTACACAATGTTTAACACCATTTGACTCTGCAGTTACTGAAGACAAAATACTGCAACACCTGGACAGTATCCAGATTTGGATTGACAAGTAGCAAGTAACATTTATGCCAAAAGTGAAAATGCTGGAAAATCTCAGCAGGTCAGGCAGCATCTGTAAGGAGAGAAAAGAGCAGACGTTTCGAGGCTAACTGACCCTTTGTCAAAGCTGATCTCTATTACAGCTTTCGTCTAAACATGGAATATAGAGCTGAACTTGAGTGGAAAATTCATACCACACAAGTACCTGCTGAGAGTTTCCAGCAATTTCTCTTTTGGTTTCAGATTCCAGCATCCACAGTAATTTGCTTTTAACATTTATGCCACATATGTAAGGCAACAGTAATTTCCAACAAGACAGAATCCAAGCATCATGCCTTGACAATCAATGGAATTACCTTTGTTGAATTGTTCCACTAGCGATATCTTGCAAGTTTACTTCAGTTTCTGGTCAAAGTTGACTACTCAATCAAATATAGTGGCTACAATAGCAGGTCAAAGGCTCAAAGTTCTGCCATGAATAACTCATCTCCTGACTCCCCATATCCTATTGACCATTTATAAAAGGTACAAGTCAGGGATGTGAAGGAATATTCCCTACTGTCTGAATGAATGCAGCTCCAACAGCACGAGAAGCTTGACACCATCCAGCAGAAAGCAGTCCATTTAATTTGCAACACACCCACAAATATCACTCCCTCCAACAATGTTCATAGCAGTAATGTGTACCACTTAAAAGGGCAATGTAGAAGATACGTGGGGAGACCACTACCTGCATGATCCTCTCCAAGTCACCCTCCCTCCTGGCTTGGTAATATAATGCCATTCCTTTATCCCTATGTGAAAATTCTGCATCTCCCTCCCTAATGGCATTATGGGCCTACCTATATGCTATTGTACATTAAGCAGACGTAGGGAATATAGCTCTGATAAAACAACACCCCTTTGACTTACTCCTTTCAAAGCCAGATAAGTCCAGAAGGAGGTGGAGGCCATGTTCAACGAGGATATCATCAAACCAAGCCAAAGCGAGTAGAGTTCGCCAATCGTCTTAGTTTCCAAACCGGACAGGGCTCAATGATTCTGCTTAGATTATCGGAAGGTCAATGCCGTTACAAAATCAGTCTCGTATCCAATTCCTAGATTGGAAGACTATATAGAGAGAAAGTTGGACAAGCCAGTTATATCACCAAGTTGGACTTTATGCGTGGTTACTGGCAGGTACCTTTGTCAGAATCAGTGAAAGAAATTTCTGCATTTGTAACCACAAGTGGGAAATATCAATTTAAAGTGATGCCTTTTGGAATGAAAAACACACCCTTCACATTCTAAGGACTCATGAACAGAGTTGTGGCTGCGTTAACAAACTATGCAGTCTATTTGGATGATGCAGTGATCTTTTAAGTCCTGGAAAGATCACATGGTACAGTTGGTAGAGCCGTTTGAACGGCTACGAGAAGCAAAACTGCTAATAAACTTAAACAAAACTGAATTTTCGAAAGCAGAGGTGACGTTCTTGGGACATAACATCAGTCATGGAAGGTCAACCCCATGGAACGCAAAGACGAAGACCATCAAGGAATTTCCGAGAGCAACCTTGAAGAAAGGAGGTGCTTCGATTCTTCAAACCCAGCGGATTCTATCGGAAGTTTGTTCCAACGTTCAACAGTGTAGTGGCACCATTAATTGATTTGCTGAAGAACACAAATTTTCAAATGGTCAGAACAATACCAGGGGGCATTCGACCATTTGAAAGCAATATTAACCAATGCACCAGTTTTAGCTACACCAAACTTTTCAAAACCTTTTACAGTTGCCATTGATGCTCACGACATAGAGTTGGAGGTGTACTGTTACAGGAAGATGAGGATGGGATTGAACTGCCAAAAGACAACAGATGTAGGTTGTTAGTTTAAGAGCTCTCTGAGAGGTACCTGTTTGGGGAAGGAGAACATATAGGCCGATCTGGAGAGAATAAACAGGAGATTCGACAAAGGTGATTGGTTTTGAAACGTACCTTTATCTATCAAAGACGACCTGTGATCAGAACCCCCAAGAAGAAAAGAAGACAGAAAAAATCGACAGAGGTCACTCTGCAAAACTCTGGTTTTGAAACGTGATTTTTTTTTGTAAATCATAATCGGGAGTTTTATCAGACTCTTATTGTAGAGGGGGGAGGTAAAAGGTAGGTTTAAGAGAAAGGAGTTGTAAATAGTTATTAGTTAATTATTCTCGGCTAGACTTAAAAAGCCATTAATTTTTATTTTAAATAGTGACTTTTGAGGATACTTCTTTGCCCCTCAAATTTTAACAGGTTACATGACGGGGTGAAGCTTTTCTGTGTTGCTGGTTTAAATTAACAGAGGGGTTTACCCAGTGTCGTAACAGACTGTTGCGGTTCAAAGCAGCAGCTCATCACCACCACTTTCTCAAAGGCTACTAGTAATGGGCAACAAATGCTGGCCTGATGAAGGGCTTTTGCCCAAAATGTTGATTTTCTTGCTCCTTGGATGCTGCCTGAACTGCTGTGCTTTTCCAGCAGGACACAACTCTAACCTCCAGCATCTGCAGTCCTCACTTTAGCCTAATAAATGCTGGTCCACCAGCAATGCCCACATCCTTTGAGTAATTTTATTTTAAAATGAGTGCATATGATTGAACATAGTCTGATGGGCCAGTGATTGGCCTTTCATTAATCTGGTATCAAGAAGCCAGCTGATGTTATTACTGGACAAGTCAAATCCCACACTCATATCTGGATTGGTGGATTTTTTTTGTGTTTTATCAATTTACCCTCCAAAGCATAAGCATGGACCGGAAACGTTAACTCTGCTCAAATGCTGCCAGACCTGTTGAGTTTCTCCAGCATCTGCAGTTCTTTGGAACACCTTGGGATGTTTTCAGAACCAAAGAATGGTTAGAGCATAGGAAAATACCACGCTGTATCTCTTCATCTAGGATACTCAACTTTTTGCTGTAATTCTACAAGCGTTCTTTTTTCAGATCATCCAATTACCATTGAAACGTATCTTCACGACGTTATAAAGCTATTCCAGATGCTAACCCCGTTGTCGTGGGTGGACGCTTGTTTTATCCCTACCCCCCCCTCCCCATGCCTCCGTTGCTTTTATGACCAATTTTGTTAAATCTTTTTGTGCTTTTGTTATCGGTCGTTTCACCAGTGGGAACAGTTTCTTCCCTCCTACTCCATCCAGACTAATGTTTCCTCTAAGGTCCGAGGTCGGTGCTCAGCAGCGGCTTCCAGAATCAAGCCGCAGCCTGAGACGATCAACGTGCGGGAGGCAGGCGGCGGGAGGCGGGGGCTTCAAGGGAAAGTTGGTCCGGGCCCCTCAGCAGTTTGAAAATGTCGATGACATCTCCTCTCACCTGACCTTCAAGGAAAACCGTCCAGCCTCCTCAATCTGGCGACGTAAGTTAATTTTGACTATTAAAAGTTTACGAATGGCGAGATTCTGTACTGGGTTACTGTTCACCACAGAACCTTCAGACAGACAGTGAGATTTAATATATAGCCCCTTACACCGCAATACATTATAATTTTATGAGATAAAGTAAGATTGAACCAAGTTTTCAAAATAAAGCAGCCCTTACCAATTCAGAAAACGGTAACTACCTCAGACCGCGGCTGCCGCCATCTTCACAACCTTTAAACCCACCGCAAAGCTTCAATATTTAAATATTATTATTAATTTGAATCCACGCTGGTTCATGTTTTACAATCCCCCACCAATCGTCTGTTAGTAAGAAAACAATGATTTTATTTCTGGGGATTTTTTTTCTCTCAGGGCACCTGGTTGCCAAGGCAACAGGCCCCCGCCCGCCCACTGACCCTTGACCCCGCGTTTCCCGCCTGCGCCCACAGGCCTCACCCCCCCAAATGTCCCCGCCCCCATGACCTCTCACCCTCCCACTCCGCTTTCCCGCTTCGGCCGTGGCGATGGAGGAGCTGGAGCTTGTGGTGGAGAACATTGAGGAGCTGGTGGCGGATGAGAATCGGATCGTGAGTGGGGGGGGGGTAAAGACAGTGAGGGGTACACCACCCGGGGGGAGAGAGTGAGGGGTACACCACCCGGGGGGGGAGGGGAGAGAGTGAGGGGTACACCACCCGGGGGGGGGAGGGGAGAGAGTGAGGGGTACACCACCTGGGGGGGGGGGGGGGGGGGAGAGAGTGAGGGGTACACCACCCTGGGGGGGGGGGGAGGGGAGAGAGTGAGGGGTACACCACCCGGGGGGGGGGGAGAGAGAGTGAGGGGTACACCACCCGGGGGGGGGAGAGGGGAGAGAGTGAGGGGTACACCACCCGGGGGGGGGGGAGGGGAGAGAGTGAGGGGTACACCACCCGGGGGGGGGAGGGGAGAGAGTGAGGGGTACACCACCCGGGGGGGGGGGGGGAGGGGAGAGAGTGAGAGGTACACCACCCGGGGGGGGGGGGAGGGGAGAGAGTGAGGGGTACACCACCCGGGGGGGGGGGGAGGGGAGAGAGTGAGGGGTACACCACCCGGGGGGGGGGAGGGGAGAGAGTAAGGGGTACACCACCCGGGGGGGGGGGGGAGGGGAGAGAGTGAGGGGTACACCACCCGGGGGGGGGGGAGGGGAGAGAGTGAGGGGTACACCACCCGGGGGGGGGGGGGGAGGGGGAGAGAGTGAGGGGTACACCACCCGGGGGGGGGGGAGAGAGAGTGAGGGGTACACCACCCGGGGGGGGGGAGGGAGAGAGTGAGGGGTACACCACCCGGGGGGGGGGGAGAGAGAGTGAGGGGTACACCACCCGGGGGGGGGGGAGAGAGAGTGAGGGGTACACCACCCGGGGGGGGGGGAGAGAGAGTGAGGGGTACACCACCCGGGGGGGGAGGGGAGAGAGAGTGAGGGGTACACCACCCGGGGGGGGGAGGGGAGAGAGTGAGGGGTACACCACCCGGGGGGGGGGGGGGGGGGGGGGAGGAGAGAGTGAGGGGTACACCACCCGGGGGAGAGAGTGAGGGGTACACCACCCGGGGGAGAGAGTGAGGGGTACACCACCCGGGGGGGGGAGAGAGTGAGGGGTACACCACCCGGGGGGGGGGGGGGGGGGGAGAGAGAGAGTGAGGGGTACACCACCCGGGGGGGGGGAGAGAGAGTGAGGGGTGCACCACCCGGGGGGGGGGGGGGGGGGGGGGGGGGAAGAGAGAGTGTGAGGGGTACACCACCCGGGGGGGGAGAGTGAGGGGTACACACCCGGGGGGGGAGAGTGAGGGGTACACCACCCGGGGGGGGGGGGGGGGGGGAGAGAGAGTGAGGGGTACACCACCCGGGGGGGGGGGTGGGGGGGGGGCTGAGAGTGAGGGGTACACCACCCGGGGGGGGGGGGTGGGGGGGGGAGAGAGTGAGGGGTACACCACCCGGGGGGGGGAGAGAGAGTGAGGGGTACACCA